>NW_028274996.1:0-207572 GCF_037043125.1 Eumetopias jubatus
ACAGCACCATGTATGATTGATCATTAACCCTGCTTTTTCCACTCTCTACACCCGTTTGCACATTAATCATAGAACCCTGATGGAGACCAGATGGTAACACCTGTCTTGAAATTATCTGATGCACGCCAGCGTAGCAGATCCTGGATGGCACTGCATTGTTTGGAAGAATACATACCTTTGGGTTGTTTTAAAGCTCCCCCCACCCAAGGCTTCAAGAAGCCCATTAGCTTCCGCTCATGTATCCCTCTCCTTCCCCAGTCACTACATATATACAGTTCCCAGATCCAACAGAGCAAGGCAGCTTTGGGAACAAAGAGCAAGGCGCATCACGTGCATGGACAAGTTTGAGTCTGGAACAAGACTCGGTGGCTGGCCTACTGCAAGGAAGCTGTGCTTGCCTGGTGGGCTAGTAGATGGCTGGACTCCAAGATTGGAGGGCTAGCCTAGAGCCTGAGGCTGTAACCTCTTTGTGCTAATTCTCCCTCTGCCTTGCCTTGAGAATGGGCTCTGCTGTGTACAATCTTCTCCTTTTAAGGAGATGGTGATAATCCCAGTAAGTGCTAATTGCCCTGAAAAGGGTGTCACAAGGGCACTGGTTAGTAGAGGAAGCTGCAGAAAAGGAGGTGGGCTGACTGGCTGTCAGACTCAGGTCTTGGCTCCCTCCTTCCCACCCTCCCTCCCCTCTCTTGCCTTCCTTATCCATGAAGCTTTTCTGAAGCTGCAGCTCTGCTTGACCCGGAGCACAGCCCATGTGGGCCCGTGTTTACCTCCCGAGGACTCAGAGAGTGATGCGGGAGACAAACAGTGCCCAAATGCGCGACATGACGTGTTGCCACAGCCATGGTGCATCTATGTGTGTGGAGGGGATGAAGGGGTGCTCGAGGAAGAGTTGTCATCTGCGAGGGGCCATGTGCTCAGTTTACTCTGAAATCATCAGAGAATTTAGGGTTGAATAGGCCCCAGCACAAGTGTTTACTCATGGTGTCTAAGTCACAGACCTTCAAATAAGGCTTAGGGAAGCGAGACAGTCTTCCACGGAAATATTTATTAAACAATGAAAATATTCATCGAATGCGTCAGTTGATAGGAGATGAGACAAACCTATTCCCTACAACGCAGAAAATGAGAGGCTGCCCAAGTCCCGGCTTTCCCAGAGAGGACCATGCTAGCTCAGGCTGCGCGGGGATGCCAAGGCTCTGCTGATGTGGAACTGGGGGTTCGGTCCTCTAGGGTCTGGTCAGCAGTCTCCCTCTTCCCTGAGGAGGCTTTGGAAGAACAAGCACGGAAGAAGGAAGAGAACACTCAGCATGCGTTGTGCACTCAGTCCACTGGAGCGTGCGGCGACAAAATCTTCCAGGTCTGAAAAAATAATCCAGGTGAGAAAGGGGTCAGCCCATACTGAGCTTCAGTGTTGACTCTCCGTGGTGGAAGGAAACAGGCTGCCCACAGGAAAGGATTAAGGCCCTGCTGGCAGTCATTTCTTGGATAGAAACTCACAGGATCCTGCTTTAGTCAGCTTTGGTTAGACCAAGTCAGCCTTGCCCGCGGGGGTCCACAAATTGGGACTGTGAGTGCCATATGGTGTCCCTCTCGGGAGGCCCATGGTCACCCACTGAGCTCAGAGAGACAATATTAGAACTTCCACTATACATTTATAGAAAATGTAAAACTAAGCCTTACAATATTTACTGTACTTCTTAGAATCTACTGAATCAATTGTTCTATGGCCATTAACTCACCTCCTACCAAAAAGGAAACTCTGCCTCCAGGGGATGACTTACTGTGACCTAGGATTTGTATCACATCCTTATCAAAAGGCCTTTTTTAGACTTGGTCAAACACAGCACAGATTTTTATCGTGTGTATTAGTCCTGTGCAAATGTGAGAAAGAAGATGTAAGTAAAATTAAGTCTGCACCTGCTCTGCATGACCACTGTCTCACACCACTGAATGCGGAACATACTCAAGTATTTTTACTGGAGGGGAGTGGGAAATTAAAACAGATAAAAGGATGAAGACCACCCTGAATGAGGAGAACGCCATATTTCAACGTGGGGTCCAGAACCAGCATTCCTAAAACTCTCCAATTTGCAGATACCTCTGGGAGCCAGACGCCTTCCTCTCCTGCCATGACACCCAGAGAATCTTACCCATTGCAATGGCACCTAGCGTGGGAGACTGTCCCTGGAGGGCAGGACAAAGGGTCTCTCTCTCTCCCACACAGCATGTTGTTGCTGGCTGGGGCCATGACCCTGGAGGGCCACCTCTCCCATAGGCCGAATAGGCTGGTTCTGGCCCTATGATGGTTGTTTCCTTGTTTGGGTTGGTTGGTGTCAGACATACCGTTTTTAAAACTGAGTTGGAAGCATGAGGTGAGGCTTGAGCTGACCCCAACCTGACATTCACATTCCCTGTTTACCTCTGAAGGCACTTGAGTTTGCTACTTCACCCTGTCAGTACTTAGACTCTAAATTTTGGAACACTAAACTGGTTCTTGAAGCTAATGAAGTACTTAATTTTGGGGGGCTAACCACCCCATGGTATAATGAGTTTTTGGCCTGGCTCAACACTAAGCTTCCTGTCTGCTGGAAGCCTGTTTTTTGTTTGTTGTTGTTTTTTTTTTAACCATAATTAACTTAATGCCCCTCAATTAGTGGATATTGTTCACAAACTATAAAACACATTTCAGGAAACTTGCATATAATGTTAGATTATGAAATAATTTTTGAAACCTCACTATATTGACTTGAACACTGCTAATGGGGATGAGAATAAAATAATAATTATTTTGTGCATCATATATAACAGGTGAAGTCCTTTTCATCTTAACAAATCAATGGGGTAAATATTCAGCTCTAATTTTGCAGTTGAAGAGACTGAAACACAAGCAAGTTATTCAACCTTTCATCAAAATCATAAGGATTATAACAAGTATTTTGGGGGATTTGAACAAGTATTTTGGAGGGATTTTTCCAATGCTTTTTCTATTATCCTACACTGTCTCTTTAAATGCAAAATTAACAAATGTAAATGAAGAAAATAGTAGAGGTAATGAGAGTTGCCTGCCTCAAGCATATCGTTTAGAATACTCAAAATGGTTTCTTTTGAAAGCAATCTAATAATAGGTAAGGGCTTATATGGTGTTTCTTCTTTGGAGCTGTATTTGGAACTAACTGGTCAAAGACAATCCGTTCAATATTTATTGAGAATATTATTCACAAAACACCATTTACAACATGTAACAGGAAAATGACAAAATAGCTCACAGCAACAAACAAGATTATTTGGCATTCAGTTTATCCTTCAACATCTCTGTGAGAGGGTAGAGGGCAGGTTGAGAAACTAATAGCGTTCTTCTGAATCAGAATGGAAAACCATGCCCTTGAAAAGACATTCTATTTGGCATTGAGAAAGCCTGTCATTCTTGGACCCACAGAGCATCAGGTCAAGAAGGACCTTAGGAGGTCCCATGGCCTTCAGGTCCCTGGAGGTGCTGGTGGGTCATGATTTTGTAGTATGATGTTATCTACTGGCGACTCACCCATTCACAGGTATCCTTGATTCACCTCTTTTCCTTATATTATGAACATAATTTTCCATTCTATCTTCCATATGTTCTTCAAAATCCTCATAACACCCCGTTAAAGGATTTACAACACCTATAGATTTAGAATATGGCCCTATTTTCAATATTCAAAATAACACTATCAAAAATATCTTTAGTTTGTATTGATAATTATTCCTATAGGAAGAGTACAGAAATGGCACAGTAGTTGAGATTCACATTCTGAACCTTATGCACCGTTGGTGGGAATGTAAACTGGTGCAGCCACTCTGGAAACAGGTACGGGGGTTTTCAAAAAATTATTAATAGAACTCCGCATGATCCAGCAATTCCCTCTCTGGGCATTTATCCAAAGGAAATAAACATACTAACTCAAAAATATATATGCACCTTTGTGTTCACTGCATATTTTTTACAATAGCCAAAACATGGAAGCAACCTAAGTGAACACTGATGGATGAATGGACAAAGAACATATATGATATAAATAAAATGAATGTGACATAAGTGTGGATAAAAGAAAATATATGATAGATAACACAAACACACACAATGGAATATTTGTCAGCCACATAAAAGAAGGAAATCTTGCCATTTGTGACAACACGGATGGACCTTGAGGGCGTTCTGCTAAATTAAATAGATGGAACAGAGAAAGACAAATACCATAAGCTTCACATCTGGAATCTTAAGTAAAAACAACACAACTCACAGATACAAGAAGTTTGGTGACTGCCGAAGGTGAGGGTTGGTAGGTGGGCAAAGTGGGTGAAGATCCAAGATCAAAAGGTACAAATTTCCAGTTTCAAAATAAATAACTCATGGGGATGTAATGTACAGCATGTTGACTAAAGTTAATAAATCTATATTTGAAAGTTAGTAAGATTGTAGATCTTAAAAGTTCTCATCACGAGAAAGAAAACCATAACTATGGAAGGTGATGGATATTAACTAGACTTAGTGTGGTGATCATTTCACAACGTACAGAAATGCCGAGTCATTATGTTATACACCTGAAACTAATATGCTGTTATATGTAGATTATATCGCAATTAAAAAAAGTGTTTGATGTACTTCAGGGATGTCCTCATGTAGAGCATAAATGGTAGCCATTTTATTCAGAGTAATATTCTTACTATTCATAGAATAATATTAATTATATCAATATGCTATGGTATGTTCCTTGGCAGTATTTTTAAATAATTAAATGTTATAAAATGTATTATTTCTCAATTTGACAATTAGCCTTTTGTGATTATCTCTTAAAGAAACATCAGATCCTGTTTATTAGCGGTAGGCGTTAACTCCTCTAAGCCTCGGTTTCCTCAAATATAAAAAGTACGATAATACCTATTTCATGGGCTTAAGAGAATCAAACGGGATAAGGTGGAGACAGGGCCTGAACTATACTGAGAGCCATCATCATTCTCATCACCATCCCTCCTGTCATCATAACCTCCGTCAGCAAGCCAGCAGGGTCATCCGCCCTGAGGAAGGAAGGTCCAACAGTACAAAAGTGCTCCTGTCCTCTCGGCACCTGACAAATTACTGTGAAACATGACTATTTTGTTTAGCTGTGATGAGCAGAAGTCACATGGAGGAGCCACTGTCCCAGTCCTTGGCAGACAGCAGTCCCAGCCTTGGAGGTCTCCAAGGATAGAAAACAGTAAGCAGAGGGTCTGGAATCTGGTCCCTGCCCTGTTGCTTCTGAACCCAAGCTGGCCTTGCACAGGAGACTGCAAATGCCCACAGCTAGCCCCGGCCCCACATTCCTGCTGGGAGCGCCAAGGGCATGTAGGAAATGACTTCACCTGTAGGACCACACAGGTGCCACTTGCCATCCCGATGCCTGTTCCCTAACTTGTGTCCTTCTTTTTCTGAGCCACAAAAGGAGCAGCCAGTGAATCAGGGGCATAAGCCCGGCAAACAGAAGGAGCAGGGTGCTTTGGGAAACCCGGTGGGCAGGAGACAGGGAGGACAACCCGCAACATCGTGCAATGCTGTACTATCATCTCTCTCTCCCTACTGGCACTGGCCACACCACGCACAGCTGCATGAGAAGGGAGGGGCAGGAAGGGGGGGTTGATGGGCTGTACCTTCATTTAGCATCTCTTGACAGCTCATCCTCCCCAAGGTTGCAGCACAGGGAGGGAGGGGCAGGAAGGTGGGCTGGAAGCTGAGCAGTCATTAAGTGCGCTCCTCCACTACTGGGCCCACCAGGAAGGCAGGGGCAGGAGGCTGGATTGGAGGGTCCACCCCCAGTAGTGGTGCCCCTCCCCTGCAGTCCTGACAGTGGACAAAGGGGTGGGGGGTGCTGTTGAAGGGCTGTGATATCAGGAAGTACATCCCCTTCAACTGTGGGATTTGGCCAGGGTCGAAGAAGGTGGACGGAGGAACAGAAAAGGGGGTCTGGGAGCTTTGACTGCTCACTGCACAGCCAAGGCCCCCAGGGCTGATGAAGAGGCTGAAGGGATGTGCCTTCATTCACTGTGCTTCTCACTGGAGTCCAGGCAGAGCATGCTGAAGAGGGGAAAGGGTGCAGGATGTGGGATGGAAAGACTGTGCTTCCTTTTCCTAAGTCTGTTTTCTGACCCAGGAAATTCATGTTCCTGAGTTTAACAAGGGAAACATGTGCCTTGAGTTTGCTCCCTGCTCAGAATTCTCACAAATGAGTGTTCACCCCATGTGTTCTCCACACCCTCCTGGCTTTTCCTATGCCTGGCAGGTCTGAGGGTGGTTACAAGGTGCCTTCCTTCTCTGGGAGCACTGCCTGGTTGGCTCTAAAGGGCGGCGCCTGGCCATCCACGCCTGTCCCTGTCCTGCTCCAGTGCCCTCCTCATTTCAAAGTTAAGGAGACGGTGTTGGCGTGGTGTCACTGGAGATTGAGTGGGCAACCTCTCTGCCAGGCTGGCTCTGCTTACCAGCTGCTGTGCTCCCCAAAGTCTGCTCACTCAAAGGCCACTGTTTGGAAAACACATTTAAACCCAGCAATCGGGGCAGAGTAAACTTAGGAATCACTCTAAATAATAATGATAACATGCTATGTGATTCACAACCAGTGTGACTTTCCTAAGTGATCAATCAACCCAGCTTCTCATTTCTGTGTCGCCTGGCATAGCTACATCTCTGCGGATTGGAAGGTACCAAGGAGCAATGCCCGGCGTGCGGGGACTGTGTGCTCAGGACGCGATCCTCTTACCGCAGCTGCCGGGCGTCTGCTGGGGGAGACAGTGCAGAGCTGCGAACACACACCTGCAAAGGCGGCAGCGGTGGAGGGTCCAGGCTCCGTGCATCAGGGCGCCGCATTCCCTGAGCGGACAGAGAGGCACCATCGGCGGGATCGCCCCGCCCGGCCCCCCGCCCTTCGTGTCCGCTCCCCTCCACGCCCCGCCCCGCCCCGCGCGTGCTCAGCGCCTGCGCCCATCCACTCTCCTCCCCCAACCTCTACCCCGGCGCCCCCCGCCGCGCCCGCTCCCCTCCACAAGGTCAAGCGCCCCTTCTCCCCCCGGCCAACTCTCAGCCCGCTCCCGCAGGCGCGCACCTCTGCCTCTGGTCGTGCTCGCAATAACGGCCGGTGAAGTGGGCGGGGCATACGCAGAAGCTGCCCAGGACGCAGGTGCCGCCATTCCTGCAGCAGCGCAGCGGCGGGGGCGCGCCTGTTGGGGGGACCTCTGGGTGTTGGCGCCGGCTGCCTCCTGGCCCTTCGCGGGAGACTCCCCCCGAGAGGGCCACATGAGCCTCCCCGGAGAGGCCCTAAAGTTTACCTCCCTGCCCATGTGTGTTTGCTCAGGTAAACCCTACTTGTTAATTTAAGGATTCAAAACAAACTGCCAGGGGTCCTGGAGGGTCAGGATCTGGCTCAAGGACCCTGCAAGTCAGATTTTCTCTCTTCCTTCCATTCATATGTTAAAGTCAGGCTGTGACTTTCCTGGACAGTGATTAAAACCAGGCCTTCAGGGCAGGGACCACCCACAGGTTTTGAGGACTACAGAAAACCCTCCCAACCCCTTGTCCCTGCCAGAGGAACATGACACCACCACCCCCCCCCCCAAGCCAGAGACGTGGGGTCTGGAGCCTGAGAGTCTGCAATAAGCCAATCAAGGGTCCGCTTTTCACTTCGGGTGCAATAGTTGCTTGAATATCTTTAAATCACACTCCTCTAGACCTGAGCAAATGCAACCTCATACCAATGAAAGGGCACAACTTGTTTTCACAGCAGAGGAGCACCTCACTCGGACATACTTTTCACTTTATAGTATATCATCATGTGAAGATGATAAAATGAGCTCTGTTGGGGCTTTCATTTTATCCTTAATGTATTCCAAGTTGTTCTCCGATCCTAAACTGGGAGGCCAGTGACGGAGATGACCACAAAGCTTTTCGGGGGACAAGGCGACTTACCACCTTGGAAAGCCCTGAGGTAGGGACTTGAATCCTGGGGCCGCCAGCCATCCGTGCTTCCATTCCCCTCTCCAAAATTATTCAGCATCCAGTTGAGTGTTTTCTGCTGGAGCTTCTGTGCTGTAGCATTGTTGATTTCTTCTCTGTTACCCTTATGTTTCTCTCCTTGATAACCTTTTGAAAACATTGAAAGTATGAGACTGATGATGACTAAACAATAAATATACAATAAAAAGGGAGTATAAATAAAATGCTTCTTACTGTTGTCTCCCAAGTGGATGATGTGTAATGCCAAACTGACAAAAAACAGAAGCCTAGAATGTTTAAAGAAAAATTTTGAAGTTTAAAATATTAAAAGTAAAAGTAGAAATGTACATATGCTTAAAATGTAAAGCAATCATATATAAACATAAGTATATACAATATGTAATGTATAATAAATATTATGCCATCATTTTGTAACTTGTAGATGTAACTTAATTAATGTTGTCGTGACTTAGATTTTGAGACCAAGGAAGTGTGCATGTCCCTTAATGAGAAGGAACATTTGTGCATGCACTGCAGTTTATTCTGGAGGCTTTTGAATGCCCCTCTTGGCCCTCAGATCTGGATGATGTGTGTCCTTACCTAACAGGGTGTCTCTGGGTCATTTCCCGCTGACGCGTCTGGTGTAAGCGTCTCTTTCTCTCTTCAGTACATTGAAGATCAATTTCCAAGGAAGTGGAGATCTGTTTCCAAGGAAGTCGAGTCTTACCACGTTTTGTATTTGAAGGGATCTTTACTCCAGGTCCTGGAATAACTGCATTAGGACATAAGACGGATAGGGAAAGAAGATATAGATCTTTCCTACCATTCTCTAGGCCGTGAGAAACAGCAGTGAGATCTCTGCGTTCTGCTGTGGAAGCCCATTAGGCAGTGAGCTGCTGTGACAGGCAGGGCCCATGCTGAGCCTCCAGGACTGTCCCCTCAATGAGACCTGGTGGGGGTGGGGTGGGGGCTGGAGACTTGGGGCTGATTCTGTCCTCAGTGGTGTTAACAGGGCTGACAGCAACAGGAGTAGTCAATCTCTGCTGTCCACATTGGTGGCTAAGGCAACAAGCCTTTCCCTCACTGAAAAAACAAAACAAAACAAAACAAAAAACCACAAAAAAATTAAAATCTCAACAAGAAAAGTTTTCACAGGAAAATGGACATTTTATACTGCATACCCTTGTATAGTGGCGAGGGCCCAGCTAGAGAAGGGAGCCCTTGGGTGGGTGGGACATGGGTCCTAAAAGTCTTGACTGCGGAGCATGAATATAAAGGGAGACATTTCCTCATGAATGACTGCTGAGGAAGGAAGGGGCGTGGGTGTGAGGTAGGAGAGAGAGAAGGGAGGGAAAGAGAGAGACAGAAAGAAAGAAAGAAAGAAAGAAAGAAAGAAAGAAAGAAAGAAAGAAAGAAAGGAAAGAAAGAAAGAAAATGAAAGAAAAAAGGAAGGAAGAAGGAAAGAATGAAGATAAGAAAGAGGAATGAAGGAAGGAAGGAAGAGGAAGGAAAGGAAAGGAAAAGAATAAAAGGAAAGAAATCGAAGATGTATGCGTACTATGATGCAGACAGTAAGTATGGAGTCATGCAGGTGATAGCCAGTTAGGTCTAGCAGGTAAAGACAGGAGAGGATATGGGATGCTAAACCAGGAGAGACAAGTAGTGTGTGCTGAGAGTGTCTACACTGTCGGCCAGCAGCGTTGGGCTACCCCGGTTTACCAGGCCCGTTGGGCTTAGTCAGGTCCCCTGAACCTGCAGCGTTCTCGGGGTGGACAGAGCTCACTCCTCAAAACTCTTTCTGAGGTGGCAGCTTCAAACTGGCTCAGTCACTCCCCACTTAGAGTGGCTGCCTGATGGGGTCCCGGGCTACCATAATCAAGGCTCTTGGGTCTCTCTTACTGGACGGAATCTCAACCCATCCTGCACTGCCTTGCCTGACAGGCAGTCCAGATTCCTCTAGGTGTGTCTTCACGGGGAAGAACTGGCACATTTGTGCAGACTAGCACTTGGAATTAGGCTGTGTCCTGGTCCCCCAGTAGCTCACTACTAGAACTCAGCCTGTCCCTACGGATGCCCTGGTTCAGATTCCAGGCTCCCCTAACCTGTGTCTCCCACGCATGTGCAGTATGTACTCTGTCAGCTGGCCTTTGGCTCTTGGGGCCTGTTAGGCTCAGGCTGGTCCCCCAAAGCTGCATAGCCTCCAGAGGGGACAGTGCCCGATGCCCCCCGAATCTTCCTGAGGTGGCAGCTTTAAACTGGGGACTACCAGTCCCCGTTTGGACTGACTGCCTGATAGTGGCCTGGGCTGACCAGTAAGCAAGTCTCTCAGTGAAGGAGACCCTAGCCAGGGGGCTGGGCTGATGCAGGCAAGGTGCTACCATTTCCTCCATCTCGGCCTTCAGGGGGACCATGCCCACTTGTGCCGAGTAGAGCTTCCGATTAGGCACAAACTTGGTCCTGCAAGAGCTGAATCCTGTGATCAGGACTCCAAGACCCTTGCCAGTTCTAGATCCCTCCTGACACTGGTCTGCACAGCCGCACATGCCCAGCACGTAGTCCTTCTGCAGACCTTGGGCACTGGGGCCCTCCGGGCCTGGGGAGTTAGTGCCTGTCCCCAAATGCCTGCACAGTGTAGAGGATGGGAGAGCCCCCCCCATCATTCTGAGGCAGTAGGTGCCAATTGGTGGCACTCATGCATCATTTGAAGCTGTTACCCCTGAGTCTGCATTGTGTGAATGGAGGTCTCAGTTCCTGGATCCTCCAGGAGAAGATTCATGCAGGGATCTGATCCGTGCTTGAATTAAGACAGTCAGCAGGGATGTAGCAAGCACCAAACACCTAATTAAAGTGGAAGTCCACTCTCAAGGTGGGAGGATGGGAAAGTTCCGTGAGGTGGGACTATGTAGGAAAGAACATTAGGGGTCAAATCCAATGGCCAAGAAAGAATTCTTGAGACCTCTCTGGTGCAAAAAGGTGGTTTTTTGAAAGCTCGGGGACAGGACCCATAGGCAGGAAGAGCTGCACTGGGGTCATGAGGAACGGCCCATTATATACTTTCAAGTTGAGAGGGGGTTAGGGATAGGGTAAGTCTCTAAGGAACTTTGGAAGCAAGGTTTCCAGGACCTTGAGGGAGCTACCTATTGTTGGGAAAAGGCCATTTATTACCACCTAATAAAACCTGAGTCATGAGAACCTTCAGATGTATATCGGTGGGCTATCTGCTTGGGGGGTGATTACCAACACATATCTTGGGGGGTTTAGAGATAAAGGAAGTTTCCAAAGAAAGTTTGATATGCTAAAGTTGGACCTACAGGATCTGGGGGTTGGGGGTGCTTCCGGGCTAGGATTGCCTTTCCCCCTTAGCAAAGTATCAATAGAGGCAGCTGAGTCCCTAGAAGAAATGTCCCTCTACCTGTTTCAAGGGCTTATCAGTGGGCTGTAGGTATAAGGAAATTTAATAATTTTTCTTCTGCCTTTGTTTCCCACATCAGTGCTGGCCCCCGAGGTTGTGTTGGGATTAGATATCGTAGGGTCTCTCAGGGCTGGAGTAGCTGTGGAGGGACAGGGGTGTGCTCTCTAATAGAGGCTGCTTGGATCATGTGGGAGACTCCTTCCACAGGTTGGGAGGTGGAGTTGTTGACTCTACAAGATTTCTACCCCAGTAGAGCTCCTGGTTTCCTCCATCCCAGACTTCGTGGCAGGATCCATCCTTCATGCAGCATTTCTAGGTGCCTATTTGGTGACAGCCCTGCTGTGGCTGCATGGTGGACAAACCCCAGATCCTTGCACCGTGGAGCCTCCTCTGGAGGACCCTAGCACAGTGCGGTGGGGGCACAGCTGGTGAGTTTCTTCCTACCATGGGGCCCAAGCAACCCAGTGGAGAGGGACTTGCGGTGAACAAGAATGGATGAAGAGGAGGCGGAGCAAGATGGCGGAGGAGTAGGAGACCTAGATTTCGTCTGGTCTCAGGAATCCAGCTGAATAGGGATCAAACCATTCTGAACACCTACGAACTCAACAGGAGATCGAACAGGAGAGTAGCAACAACTCTCTGAACAGAGAAGCGACCACTTACTGGAAGGTAGGCCGTGCAGAGAAGTGAATCCCAGGCGATATTCGGGAGGATAGACGGAGGGGGAGGGGCCTCCGCCGGCCGCCTCTGGCAAGTGATAGAGCCGCGGAGCACAAAATCGGACCTTTTAGAAGTTGGCTCGGCGGAGGGACGTCGCTGCAGTGGCTAAGCGGGGGGTGGAATCCTCCCGGGACAGTGTGGTCTCAGGACCCTTGGGGTCACAGAGAGACCGGGGGTGCCCGAGTGCGCCAGAGCTCCCAGGTATCAGAGCAGGGAAGCCGGCTGCAGATACGGAGCAGAGGCGCGGGCTCTCAGCTCGGGGTTGCCATAAACTGTGATCTGCGGCCCAGTCGGGGCACGGCTCCCCCAGCAGGGACCCAACAAGCAGCAGATCCGGGGAGACTCCCCTTCCTTCCCGGGGAGGAGCGGTGCGGGAACGCACTGCAGGGATCTGCTGGGTTTGGAGACTCCGCGCGGGGTCGGGTGCCAGAGATAGCAACGCTCGATCACAGGCCGGGTGAGCACGGAGTGCGGCCGGAGACCGGGGACACGGAAGTGACTGCTTTTCTCTGGGGGCACACTGAGGAGCGGGGCCCCGAGTTCTCAGCTCCTCCGAGTGGAGATTGGGAGGCCACCATTTCTGCC
Organism: Eumetopias jubatus; assembly: GCF_037043125.1. NCBI lineage: Eukaryota > Metazoa > Chordata > Mammalia > Carnivora > Otariidae > Eumetopias > Eumetopias jubatus. Next base: position 12,711 of record NW_028274996.1, read on the forward strand.
CTGGTCCTCCAAAGCTGTACCGAGAGCTTGCAGGGAACAAAAGCTCCTGAGAGCAAACCGGAGCAGCTTCCTTAGCCCGGACCGACAAGGGCGGGGCAATTCTGCCTCCGGCAAAGACATTTGGAAACCACAGCAACAGGCCCCTCCCCCAGAAGATCAGCCCAAACAGCCAGCAAGCCAAGACCAAGTTGATCGATCAAGGAGAATAGGAGAACTCCAGCGCTAGGAGAATATTGCCCATAGATTCACGGCTGTTTTTTTTTTTTTTTTTTTACCAAGATTCATTATTTCATCAAAGTTAATTTTTGTTGACTGTTTTTTTTATTTTTATTTTTCCCTTTTTCAACCAACATCTTATAAATCCCTTTTTAAAAAAAAAAACATTTTTTATTTTTCATTTTTAGAGTCATATTTTATCCCTTCATAGTAGTTACCCTTATTTTTGGCATATATATATAAGTTGTTCTCTCTTTAAAATTTTGAGGTACAGTTTCTTCTAACAGATCAAAATATACCCTAAATCACTAGTGTATGGCTTTGTTCTAGTCTCCTGCCTGATCACATTCTCTCCCTTTTTCCTTTTTTTTTTTCTTAAATCTTCTTTCTTTTTTCAAACAACTTATCTTACCAAGTCCTTTTATAAGATCTTTTATAATTATCATCTTTACAGTCATCTTCCATCCCTTCATTGTATCAACCCTTATTTTGTACATATATGTCTTTCTTCCTTTAAAATTTTAGGAGGCACTTTTTTCTAACAGACCAAAATACGCCCAAAATCTAGTGTGTGGCACTGATCTATGCACTAGCCTGATCATATTTGATCATATTCTGCCTTTTTTGTATTGCTTTGTGTTTGTTTTTATCTTTTTTTTTCTTTTTTTTTCTTTTTTTTTTCTTTTTCTCTTTCTGTTTTCTTTCTTTCCCTTTCTTTTCCCCTGGTTTCAGGTCTTTTCTGATTTGTATAGAGTATATTTGCTGGGGACGTTGTAAACCTGTTAACATTTTGTTCTCTCATTCATCTATTCTCCTCTGGACAAAATGACAAGACGAAAGAAATCACCTCAGCAAAAAGAACAAGAGGTAGTACCGTCAGCCAGGGACCTACACAATACGGACATTAGTACGATGTCGGACCTAGAGTTCAGAATCATGACTTTAAAGATACTAGCTGGGCTTGAAAAAAGCGTGGAAGTTATTAGAGAAACCCTTTCTGGAGAAATAAAAGAACTAAAATCTAACCAAATCGAAATCAAAAAGGCTATTGATGAGGTGCAATCAAAAATGGGGGCACTAACTGCTAGGATAAATGAGGCAGAAGAGAGAATCAGTGATAGAGAAGACCAAATGATGGAAAATAAAGAGGCTGAGAAAAAGAGAGAGAAACAACTACAGGATCATGAGGGCAGAATTCGAGAGATAAGTGATATGATAAGACGAAACAACATTAGAATAATTGGGATCCCAGAAGAAGAAGAAGAGAGAGAGAGAGGGCAGAAGGTATATTGGAGCAAATTATAGCAGAGAACTTCCCTAATGTGAGGAAGGAAACAGGCATTAAAATCCAGGAGGCACAGAGAACCCCTCTCAAAATCAATAATAATAGGTCAACACCCCGACATCTAATAGTAAAACTTACGAGTCTCAGAGACAAAGAGAAAATCCTGAAAGCAGCTCGGGAGAAGAGATATGTAACCTAAAATGGTAGAAACATTAGATTGGCAACAGACCTATCCACAGAGACCTGGCAGGCCAGAAAGGACTGGCAAGCTATCTTCAGAGCACTAAACGAGAAAAATATGCAGCCAAGAATACTATATCCAGCTAGGCTATCATTGAAAATAGAAGGAGAGATAAAAAGCTTCCAGAACAAACAAAAACTAAAGGAATTTGCAAACACGAAACCAGCCCTCCAAGAAATATTGAGAGGGGTCCTCTAAGCCAAGAGAGAACCTAAAAGCAGCAAAGAGCAGAAACGAACACAGACAACAGACAGTTAACAGTCACCTTACAGGTAATACAATGGCACTAAATTCATACCTTTCAATAATTACCCTGAATGTAAATGGGCTAAATGCCCCAATCAAAAGACGCAGGCTATCAGATTGGATTAAAAAACAAGACCCATCCATATGCTGTCTGCAAGAGACTCATTTTAGACCCAAAGACATCCCCAGATTGAAAGTGAGGGGGTGGAAAACCATGTACCATGCTAATGGACACCAAAAGAAAGCTGGGGTGGCAATCCTTATATCAGACAAACTAGATTTTAAAACAAAGACTGTAATAAGAGATGAGGAAGGACACTATATCCTACTTAAAGGGTCTATCCAACAAGAAGATCTAACAATTGTAAATATCTATGCCCCGAACATGGGAGCAGCCAATTATAAAAGGCAATTAATAACAAAAGCAAAGAAACACATTGACAACAATACAATAATAGTGGGGGACTTTAACACCCCCCTGACTGAAATGGACAGATCATCTAAGCAAAAGATCAACAAGGAAATAAAGACTTTAAATGACACACTGGACCAAATGGACTTCACAGACATATTCAGAACACTCCATCCCAAAGCAAAGGAATACACATTCTTTTCTAGTGCCCATGGAACATTCTCCAGAATTGATCACATCCTAGGTCACAAATCAGGTCTCAATTGGTACCAAAAGATTGGGATCATTCCCTGCATATTTTCAGCCTACAATGCTTTGAAACTAGAACTCAACCACAAGAGGAAAGTCGGAAAGAACTCAAATACATGGAGGCTAAAGAGCATCCTACTAAAGAATGAATGGGTGAACCAGGAAATTAAAGAAGAATTTAAAAAATTCATGGAAACCAATGAAAATGAAAACACAACTGTTCAAAATCTTTGGGATACAGCAAAGGCAGTCCTAGAGGAAAGTATATAGCAATACAAGCCTTTCTCAAGAAACAAGAAAGGTCTCAAATACACAACCTAACCCTACACCTAAAGGAGCTGGAGAAAGAACAGCAAATAAAGCCTAAACCCAGCAGGAGAAGAGAAATCATAAAGATCAGAGCAGAAATCAATGAAATAGAAACCAAAAGAACAGTAGAACACATCAACAAAACTAGGAGCTGGTTCTTTGAAAGAATTAACAAGATTGATAAACCCCTGGCCAGACTGATCAAAAAGAAAAGAGAAATGACCCAAATCAACAAAATCATGAATGAAAGAGGAGAGATCACAAGCAACACCAAAGAAATACAAACAATTATAAGAACATATTATGAGCAACTCTATGCCAGCAAATTAGATAACCTGGAAGAAATGGGTGCATTCCTAGAGATGTAGCAACTACCAAAACTGAACCAGGAAGAAATAGAAAACCTGAACAGATCTATAACCACTAATGAAATTGAAGCAGTCATCAAAAATCTCCCAACAAACAAAAGCCCAGGGCCAGATGGCTTCCCAGGGGAATTCTATCAGACATTTAAAGAAGAATTAATACCTATTCTCCTGAAACTGTTCCAAAAAATAGAAATGGAAGGGAAACTTCCAAACTCATTTTATGAGGCCAGCATTACCTTGATCCTAAAACCAGACAAAGACCCCATCAAAAAAGAGCATTACAGACCAATATCCTTGATGAACATGGATGCAAAAATTCTCACCAAAATACTAGCCAATAGGATCCAACAGTACATTAAAAGGATTATTCACCACGACCAAGTGGGATTTATTCCTGGGCTGCAAGGCTGGTTCAACATCCACAAATCAATCAACGTGATACAATACATTAACAAAAGAAAGAGCAAGAATCATATGATCCTCTCAATAGATGCAGAAAAAGCATTTGACAAAGTACAACATCCTTTCTTGATCAAAACTCTTCAGAGTATAGGTATAGAGGATACATACCTCAATATCATAAAAGCCATCTATGAAAAACCTACAGCGAATATCATTCTCAATGGGGAAAGGCTGAGAGCTTTTCCCCTAAGGTCAGGAACGCGGCAGGGATGTCCACTCTCACCACTGCTATTCAACATAGTATTAGAAGTCCTAGCCACAGCAATCAGACAACAAAAAGAAATCAAAGGCATCCAAATCGGCAAAGAGGAAGTCAAACTCTCACTCTTTGCAGATGATATGATACTGTATGTGGAAAACCCAAAAGACTCCACCCCAAAACTGCTAGAACTCATACAGGAATTCAGTCAAGTAGCAGGCTATAAAATCAATGCACAGAAATCAGTGGCATTCCTATACACCAACAACAAGACAGAAGAGAGACAAATCAAGGAGTCGATCCCATTTACAATTGCACCCAAAACCATTAGATACCTAGGAATAAATCTAACCAAAGAGGCAAAGGATCTGTACTCAGAAAAGTATAAAATACGCAGGAAAGAAATTGAAGAAGACACAAAGAAATGGAAAAACGTTCCATGCTCATGGATTGGGAGAATGAACATTGTGAAGATGTCAATGCTACCTAGAGCAATCTACACATTCAATGCAATCCCCATCAACATACCATCCACTTTTTTCAAAGAAAGGGAACAAATAATCCTAAAATTTGTATGGAACCAGAAGAGACCCAGAATAGCCAGAGGAATACTGAAAAAGAAAAGCAAAGCTGGCGGCATCACAATTCCGGACTTCCAGCTCTATTACAAAGCTGTCATCATCAAGACAGTATGGTACTGGCACAAAAACAGACCCATAGATCAATGGAACAGAATCGAGAGCCCAGAAATGGACCCTCAACTCTATGGTCAACTTACTTTGACAAAGCAGGAAAGAATGTCCAATGGCAAAAAGACAGTCTCTTCAACAAATGGTGTTGGGAAAATTGGACAGCCACATGCAGAAGAATGAAACTGGACCATTTCCTTACACCACACACAAAAATAGACTCCAAATGGTTGAAAGACCTAAACGTGAGACAGGAGTCCATCCAAATCCTAAAGGAGAACACAGGTAGCAACCTTTTCGGCCTCAGCCGCAGCAACTTCTTCCTAGAAACTTCACCAAAGGCACGGGAAGCCAGGGCAAAAATGAACTATTGGGATTTCATCAAGATAAAAAGCTTTTGCACAGCAAAGGAAACAGTCCACAAAACCAAAAGACAACCGACAGAATGGGAGAAAATATTTGCAAATGACATATCAGATAAAGGGCTAGTATCCAAAATCTATAAAGAACTTATCAAACTCAACACCCAAAGAACAAATAATCCAATCAAGAAATGGGCAGAAGACATGAACAGACATTTCTCCAAAGAAGACATCCAAATGGCCAACAGGCACATGAAAAAGTGCTCAACATCGCTCGGCATCAGGGAAATCCAAATCAAAACCTCAATGAGATACCACCTCACACCCGTCAGAATGGCTAAAATTAACAAGTCAGGGAATGACAGATGTTGGCGGGAATGTGGAGAAAGGGGAACCCTCCTACACTGTTGGTGGGAATGCAAGCTGGTGCAACCCCTCTGGAAAACAGTATGGAGGTTCCTCAAACAGTTGAAATTAGAGCTACCATTCGATCCAGCCATTGCACTTCTGGGTATTTACCCCAAAGATACAAATGTAGGGACCCGAAGGGGTACGTGTACCCCAATGTTTATAGCAGCAATGTCCACCATAGCCAAACTGTGGAAAGAGCCAAGATGCCCATCGACAGATGAATGGATAAAGAAGAGGTGGTATATATATATATATATATACACAATGGAATATTATGCAGCCATCAAAAGGAATGAGATCTTGCCATTTGCAACGACGTGGATGGAACTGGAGGGTGTTATGCTGAGTGAAATAAGTCAATCAGAGAAAGACATGTATCACATGACCTCACTGATATGAGGAATTCTTAATCTCAGGAAAGAAACTGAGTGTTACTGGAGTGGTTGTGGGTGGGAGGGATGGGGTGGCTGGGTGATAGACATTGGGGAGGGTATGTGCTACGGTGAGCGCTGTGAATTGTGCAAGACTGTTGAATCACAGATCTGTACTTCTGAAACAAATAACGCAACATATTTTAAGAAAAAAGAAAAAGAAGAAGATAACAGGAGAGGAAGAAAAGGGGAGTATGTCAGAGGGGGAGACGAACCATGAGAGATGATGGACTCTGAAAAACAAACTGAGGGTTCTAGAGGGGAGGGGGGTAGGGGGATGGGTTAGCCTGGTGATGGGTATTGAGGAGGGCACGTTCTGCATGGAGCACTGGGTGTTATGAACAAACAATGAATCATGGAACACTGCACCAAAAACTAATGATGTAATATATGGTGATTAACATAACAATAAAAAAATTAAAAAAAAAAGAATGGATGAAGATAGGGGCGCCTGAGTGGCTCAGTTGTTAAGAATGGATGAAGACCCCAAGAATGGGAAATGTGTGACTTCAGCCCGAGAGGCCACCAGCTTCCCCTGGAGCGCACCTGCTTGCAGGGCAGCACAGAGTAGGTGGGAGGGCCTCGGGCCCGGATTTGGGGTGCACAGTCCCCAGCTCACTCCCCGAGAATCACATTGAGGCAGCAGCTGCAAATCCTTATTTGGACTTGTAGCCTAATCAGGTCCAGGGCTCTTCCAGAACCAGGGAACCCAGAGGACTCTTCTTGGAAGAATCATCTTCCAGCCAACTAACTCTGCCCTGGGAATATATTCCAGTCTCTTCCAGCTGTGTCTTTGGGAAAAGTATGCTCGTTTCTGCAGGTTATGTCTTGAAGTTAGACATACCCCTTATCCCTCTAGAGACGGATCCAATGACCTGGCCTCCTCAGACACTCGCCTTGTTCCAGATCCTGGGCATCCCTGAACTGCCCGGTCCATGTACAGTACGTCTGGACTGTTTGCCTGATTGGGGACCTGGTGTCTCCCTTGCCAGACAGCCCAGCTCTCTCTTACTGGAGGAATTGCCAGCCAGTGGCCCTTCCTTGCCGTAGCTAGTTCAGTATCCTCCAGCTGTGCCTAAGGTGAGCCTAGGCTGCATTGTGCATATAAGGCATGTGACTGTACAAACCCCTTGTACCCTGAGAGCCAGCTCCTGAAACCAGAGTCTGCAAACCCTTGCCCTGTTCCAAATCCCTGGGAACGCTGCACTGAGCAGCCCTGCATGTGCAGGGCACACTCCTTCAGCAGGTCTTGGGCACCTGGGGCCTTAGCCCCAAGTAACTGCCCGGTATGCTTGGTAGGGGGAGCCCAGCCCCAGAATCTTTGTGAGGTAGCAGTTTTATTTTTTATTTTTTTTCAATTTAATTACTTTTTTTAATTGGAGTGTCATTGGTATACAATAAAAATGAGATGGTGTACATCAGAGTGATCCGATAGTTTTATACATTACTAAATGATCCTTAGGGTAAGTCTAGTTACCGTCTGTCATCCTACAAAGTGACTGTAATTATATTGTCTATATTCCCTACGTGTATATTCATCCCCATGGCCTATTTATTTTATAACTGGAAGTTTGTACCGCTTAATCCCGTTTACCTATATAATCTGCCCCGACCCCTTCCTCGTCTGGTAACCAAAAGCTTGTTTCCTGTATCTATGAGTCTGGTTCCAATTTGTTTTGTGTTTTAGATTCCACATATAAGTGAAATCACTCTAGGTTTGTTTTTCTGTGATTCATTTCACTTAGCATAATACTCTTAGGTCCATTCAAGTTGTTGCAAATGTTAAGATTGCATTCATTTTCCCAGCTGAGTTATATTCCTTATGTATACATGCCTCATCTTCTTTATTCATTTATCGACAGACATTTAGGGTTGCATCCAAATCTTGGCCCTTGTAAATAATGCTGCCAGAAACACAAGGATGTGTATATCTTTCCGGATTGGTGTTTTTTTTTTTGTTTGTTTGTTTGTTTTCTTCATGTATATACCCAGAAGTGGAATTGCTGGGTCATACAGTATTTCTATGTTTAATTTTTTGAGGACCTTCCCTAATGTTTTCCGTAGGGCTGCACCAATGCACATTCCCAGCAACAGTGCGCGAGGGTTCCATTTTCTCCACATCCTCAACAACACTTGTTATTTTTTGTCTTTTTGGTAATAGCCACTCTGACAGGTAGGAAGCCATATCTCATTGTGGTTTTGATACGCATTTCCCTGATGATCAGTGATATTGAACATCTTTTCGGAAGCCTGTTTGCCATCTGTGTTTTGTTTGAGAAACAGTCGATTCAAGTCTTCTGCCCATGTTTAAACCAGGTTATTAGTGGTTTTGGCATGACGTTGTATAAGTTCTTTACATATTCTCAATATTAACTCTCATTGGATGAACGTTTTGCACATGTTTTCTCCCATTCACTGGGTTGCCTTTTTGTTATGTTGTAGGTTTCCTTTGTTGTGCAAAAGCTGTTCATTTGATATTAAGCCATTTGTTTATTTTAGCTTCTGTGGCCCTTGCCTGAGGGGACTGGTCCAAAAAATATATTGCTAAGACCAATGTCAAAGAGCATCCTGGCTATATTTTCTTCTAGGAGTTTCATGGTTTTGGTTCTTACAGTCAAGTCTGTAATTCATTTTGAATTTATATTTCTGTATGCTGTAAGACAGTAGTCCAGTCTCATTCTTATGCATGTCCAGTCTTTCCAATACTCTTTATTGAAGACACTGTCTTTTCCCCCTTGTATGGACTTGCCTCTTTGTCATCAGTTTATTGACCTTTATATGCATGGTTTTTCCTGGGCTCTCTATTCCATTCCATTCATGTATATGTCTGAGTGCCCTACTGTTTTCATTATTAGAGTTTCACACTAGAGTTTGAAACCAGGGAATGTGATACCTCCAGGAGGCTGCAGTTTTCAACTGGCCAGAGTCAGTACCCATTTGGACCCACTCTGGATGGGGTTCCAGGCTTGACCAGCAGTAAAGGCTCCCTGGTGAGTCTTGCTGGAATTCCAGTGCCCTACCCAGCCTGTCTGGCTCTGTCCTGGCAAGATTGGTTTCTCCATCTCTGCCTTCAGTGAAAAACTGTGTAATTAGAGTTTAGAATGAGGCAGGTGGCCTTGTGTCCCCAGAAGCCTGCTCCAGTGACCAGCCTCTCCCGTTTCTTGCCCTGTTGATGCACAGCGTGTGCATGCACAGTAAGAACCCCATCAGCCAGGCTTGGGCAGGCTATGTTGCTCAGGCTGCTTCCCAACCACCTGCATACCTTCCAGGGTAGAGGGAGTCAACCCCCCAATTTTTTGGAAGCAGCTTTTAAAAGGTGACATTCTGCCTGATGGGGTCCAAGTCTTCTCCATACTCAGTATTCCCAGGTCACTCATATAGGGCCGGGGCTGATTTGTCAGTTGCCTGCTCCATCCTGGCAAAGCAGTGCAGATACTCGTGGTTCTACTGTAGGGGAAAAGATGAGCATTTGTGTAGCTTAGTGCTTGGAAGTTGGTGTATGTCGAGTACCCCATGATCTCATGGTGATTTTTGCTGTGTGGGCCCCACTACACTGGTGACCAGGGACCAGTCCTGGCTCCAGAGGCCTGCAGGGCCCTCAGTGCCTCGGGTCAGCTGAGAGGAGAGTGCTGCGCATGCGCCAGCTTGGGGCAGAGTACCCAGTGATGTGGAACAGGACAAGCGTGGGGAGAGTTCTCCTGAACATAGGGCTTTTGAGGTTCCTTGACCGTGACCCTGGGGCATCACATCAGGACGAGAGTGACTTGGGGGGCTGTGAGAAGAGGATCAGCAGTCGGCAGGACTGAGAGGTTAGACTGGCTTTGAAACACAAGGGAGTCCACACTGGGGGGTCCCGTGATGCCAGTGAGTTCTTGCAGGTCAGAAGGCCATAGCGGGCCCCGTGATCCCAGGCCCACCCGGACTTCAGGGAGGGCCGGGCTGCACAGTGCAGGTCCTGACCCAGGCAGCCTATTCTGGGCTCCCGCAGTTGGGGCTCCCCCCTACCCAACCTCCTCAATGCTCCCCAAGGCCAGAGGTTGGGATGCAGGTGGTGGGAAGTGAGGTCTTCTCCTTGGGGAGACTCAGAGCCTCCTACTAGGGCTTGATGAAGGGAGGGGAAGTTCTTCTCCACCCTCAAGGTCTTAGCAGGACTAAGAATTAAAATTACGTGAGTCAGATTAATAGGACAGTGATTGGGGGCCCAATAATGCGACTGAGACTCCAAGAAGGGACCAAGGCAGGCAGTTTCACCCATTTTAGACAAAGGGACAGTAAATCTGTGAGGCATTGACAGGACAAAGAACCCTGAGCTTTGGGAGCTTGGATTAATAAGGACGTCTAGACAGAGTTTGGGCTGGAGCCATACTTGGTAAAAAGTAACAGGGGTTGTTTCTAAAGCGTTTTCGGCTCTAACTTCCCCACCTCTGAGGAAAAGGCAGTCTCTTTACCTCCTGCTTCAGGGAGGGTACTTTTCCATGGAGGTGTATTTCCTGCTTTCAGGGGGAAGGTCTAAGTGTCCTTGCATAAGCTGTGTCCTAAGTCACTTTTGCTGAAAATATTCAGTATGCCAGGGGCACCTGGCTGGCTCAGTCAGTGGAGTCTGGGACTCTGCATCTTGAGGTCATGAGTTTGAGACCCAGGTAGGGTGTAGAGATTGCTTAAAACTAAAATCAGAAATACATAAATAGAGAATCAGTATACCAAAATGGCACATTTTGAGGCAGCCTGTCCTTGCCTCTACAATGAACTGGGGAGATTTCCTGGTCTGCACAGGATCCCTGGAGGTTGTCCGTGGGAGACATGGGTGCGGTCTCCTTAGCTGTGTTCAAGCAAATGGGCAAACAGGTGAGCAGACAGTGGCTCCTGCGGCCCTCGTCCTGTGCCTGTCCTCCTTCCCCCACGCCCAGGACCAAGACTGGGGCTGTCTCTGCCCCTCTGCGCAGCTGTCCTGCTGTTGGCCCCCAGGGAAGCTCACCCCTTCCAAGCTGATGTGTAAAGGAGGGGTGGGGACCCCAGGCACACAGTGGGACCTCGCCAGGCCCTGCCTCTTTTCGCCTGTGGGACCCTGGGGGAAGGGTCATGGCAGAAGGGGGAGCTAGGAACTGGGTCCCGCCCTCGCTCTGCCAGACTTGCTGTGTGGGCGTTGGGGGAAGTCATTCATCCCACTGGCCAGGACTCCCTTTCCTTTCCTTTTCTTTTTTTTTTTTCCCTGAGTTTCACGGGAAGAATTAGCCATGGATCAGTCGCATGTAACAGCCAGTGCTCATGACACCAAGTGCCCTCCTTAATGCCCATCGCCCAGTTATCCTTTCCCCACCCATCTCCCCTCCAGCAACCCTCGGTTTGTGTCCTAGAGGTCAGCCTCTCTGACGGTTTGCCTCCCTCTCATTTTCACCTGATTTCATTTTTCCTTCCCTTCCCCTATGTTCATCGGCTATGTCCCTTTTCTTCACTAAGTGAGGAGGCTAGACTTGCTGGCCATTACTCATTTCTAGGGCTGCCTCCAGGCTTTGCTGGAGTCTGGAGGGGGCTTGGGGTTGTCCCAATACCACATGCCTCAGGGCTCCAGGGCCCTGTCTGCTCCCTCCCCCCACACCCTCCACCCCATTGACCTGCAGCTCCCCCAGCAAGAGAGGTCAGGCTCCCTCTCCTGCAGGGCAGATGGCTCCTGGGCCAAACCCCTTCCTGGCCACACCACCCGCTGCCTCTTCCTGTACACCTCCCTCCCTCCGTCTTCCCTGTCCTCCTTCCCTCCATCTCAGCCCAGGACTCCCAGATGCTCTTCCATGGAGATTTCCAGATCTGGACTCCTGACCACAGGCCTGCTGACACCCCTGCCCCCACACTGCTCATTCTGTGTCTCCGGCGTATTAGGATGGGCATGGGTAAGTCAGACCACTGTCCCTTCGGGCTAGTCCACACGAGGCTGACCCCCACCTAGCTTGCTCATGGCCTTCACCCACCAGTGTCCTGTGTTCTCTGAGACAGACCGCTGGGGGCAGCTTGGACCCTGCCCCTGCCTCTGTAGTGAGGCCCCTCCAGTAGGTCTGCTCCTTAGAGCCCCACCTGCACTCCTCCCAAGGTAGAATGTCCTCTACTTCCCATTTTACCTATGGTCTTTGCTCAAACTCTCCTGACTTCTGGGAAACCTCACCTTCCAAATAGAAAAATCCCGTGTTCCCCTTCCTGTTCCCTGGCTTCTAGTTTTCCAATCCCTCCTCTTCTATGTCTCTCAGAACCTGGTGTTTGTCCTTCTTATGTCCCTGAGATTCCAGATCCTTCCAGACATTCCTGGCCAGTATCTCAGTATCTCCCTTGTTGGTTTTCCTCCGCCCGTCAGGTCAGGAATCTATTCTTAACATTCGGTCCTGTAGAGAAAATAAAGGGCTTTCGCACTCATCACCGTGTTGCTGTTTAGTGTCTTGCCTTTGGGTCCCACTCCCTCACTACTTACTTAACTCTGAGAGGGGCCTTCTCCTGTGCACTCAGCCTTGGGTGATAAGCTTTGCATAGGAGACATCAGATGAACATTTAAAGAGTAATATGTGACTGCCTTGGTCTTGATGGCACCACGCTTAGAAGGTTACTTCCTGTCATGAAGAGGCTGTGCAGCTCAGGAGAGTGCAGAGAAGGAAAGAAAGGAGGTGGGAGGTGTGCTCTACAGGGATGTGGGGAGACCCCTGTGGGTGAGTAGTAGGGAGCATGCTGCCCCCTTGTGGCGCAGCAGCGGCAGGACAGCCGGAGGCATTCCCGGGATCCCAATTCTCCCAGTTTGTGCTCTCAAGACCCTTCCACACTTGAATTATTGAAGATATCAAAGAGTTTTTCATTACGTGGGTTGCATGTATTAATATCTACAATATTAGAGTTTTTAAGGTTTAAAATATTCTTAATTCACGTAAAGTAGTATTGGCAAACCCATCTTAACACAGGTTTAATTTTTTTTTTAATTTTATTATGTTATTTAGTCAGCATATGATACATCAGTAGTTTTTGATGTGGTGAACCACAATCCATTGTTATCGTATAACACCCAGTGCTCCATGCAGTACGTGCCCTCCTTAATATCCATCACCCGGCTAACCAGTCTCCCCTCCCCCTCTCCTCTAAAACCCAGTTTGTTTCTCAGTGTCCATAGTCTCTCATGGTTCATCCCTCTCTCTGATTTCACCCCCCCTTCATTTTTCCCTTCCTTCGCCTAATGTCCTCCATGCTATTCCTTATGTTCCACAAATAAGTGAAACCATATGATAATTGACTTTCTCTGCTTGACTTATTTCACTTAGCATAATCTCTTCCAGTCCCATCCATGTTGATGTAAAAGTTGGGTATTCATCCTTTCTGATGGCTGAGTAATATTCCATTGTATATATGGACCACATCTTCTCTGTCCATTCAACTGTTGAAGGGCATCTTGGCTCTTTCCACGGTTTGGCTATTGCGGACATTGTTGCTATGAACATTCGATGCATATGGCCCTTCTTTTCACTACATCTGTGTCTTTGGGGTAAGTACCCAGGAGTGTAATTGCTTGGTCATAGGGTAGCTCTATTTTTAAATTTTTGAGGAACCTCCACACTGTTTTCCAAAGTGGCTGTACCAACTTGCATTCCCACCAACAGTGTAAGAGGGCTCCCCTTTCTCCACAACCTCTCCAACATTTGTTGTTTCTTTCCCTGTCCACTTTTGCCATTCTAACTGGAGTAAGGTGGTATCTCAGTGTGGTTTTGATTTGAATTTCCCTGATGGCTAATGATGATGAACACTTTTTCATGTGCTTGTTAGCCATTTGTATGTCTTTTTCAGAGAAGTGTCTTTCCATATCTTCTGCCTATTTTTTGACTATTTGTTCTTTGGGTGTTGAGTTTGAGAAGTTGTTTATAGATCTTGGATACCAGCCCTTTATCTGTAGTGTCATTTGCAAATATCTTCTCCCATTCTGTGGGTTGCCTCTTTGTTTTGTTGACTGTTTCCTTTGCTGTGCAGAAGCTTTTTATCTTGATGAAGTCCCAAAAGTTCATTTTTGCTTTTGTTTCACTAGCTTTTGGGGATCTATCTTGAAAGAAGTTGCTGTGGGTGATGTCAAAGAGCTTACTGCCTGCCTATGTTCTCCTCTAGGATTTTGATGGATTCCTGTCTCACATTGAAGTCTTTCATCCACTTTGAGTTTATCTTTGTGAATGGTGTTAGAGAATGGTCGAGTTTCATTCTTCTGCATGTGGCTGTCCAGTTTTCCCAGCACCACTTATTGAAGAGACTGTCTTTTTTCCATTGCATGTTTTTTCCTGCTTTGTCAAAGATTATTTGACCATAGACTTGAGGGTCCATATCTGGGTTCTCTCTTCTCTTCCATTGGTCTATATGCCTGTTTTTGTGCCAGTACCAAGCTGTCTTGGTGATCACAGCTTTGTAATATAGCTTGAAATCGGGCAACGTGATGCCCCCAGCTTTCTTTTTCTTTTTCAACATTTCCTTGGCGATTCGGGGTCTTTTCTGATTCCATACAAATTTTAGGATTGTTTGTTCCAGCACTTTGAAAAATGTCGTTGGAATTTTGATCGGGATGCCATTGAAGGTACAGATTGCTCTGGGTAGCATAGACATTTTAACAATGTTTATTTTTCCGATCCATGAGCATGGAATATTTTTCCATCTTTTTGTGTCTTCTCCAATTTCTTTCATGAGTATTCTGTAGTTTTTAGAGTACAGATCCTTCCTCTTTGGTTAGGTTTATTCCGAGGAATCTTATGGTTTTTGGTGCTATTGTAAATGGAATCATTTCCCTAATTTCTCTTTCTACGGTTGCGTTGTTAGTGTATAAGAAAGCAACTGATTTCTGTGTGTTGATTTTGTATCCTGCCACATTACTGAATTGCTGTATGAGTTCTAGTAATTTGGGGGTGGAGTCTTTCGGGTTTTCCACATAAAGTGTCATGTCATCTACGAAAAGAGAGTTTGACTTCTTTGCCAATTTGAATACGTTTTATTTCTTTTTGTTGTCTCATTGCTGTTGCTAGGACTTCTAGTACTATGTTGAACAATAGTGGTGAGAGTGGGCATTCTTGACGTGTTCCTGATCTTAAGGGAAAGGCTTTCAGCTTTTCCCCATTGAGGATGATATTCGCTGTGGGTTTTTCATAGATGGATTTTATGAACTTGTGGAATGTTCCCACTATCCCTATACTCTGAAGAGTTTTAATCAGGAAAGGATGTTGTATTTTGTCAGATGCTTTTTCTGCATTAATTGAGAGGACCATATGGTTCTTCTCCCTCCTCTTATTAATGTGATCTATCACACTGATTGATTTGCATATGTTGAACCACCCTTGCGTTCCAGGGATAAATCCCACTTCGTTGTGGTGGATGATCCTTTTAATGTATTGTTGGATCCTATTAGCCAGGATTTTGTTGAGGACTTTGGAATCCATATTCATCAGGGATATCGGTCTGAAATTCTACTTTTTGATGGGGTCTTTGCCTGGTTTGGGGATTAAGGTAATGGTGGGCTCATAGAATGAGTTTGGAAGTTTTCCATCTGTTTCTATTTTTTGAAACAGCTTCAGGAGAATAGGTATTATTTCTTCTTTTTTTCTTCTTGAATTTTTATTGTTATGTTAATCACTGTATATTACATCATTCGTTTTTGATGTACTGTTCCATGATTCATTGTTTGTGCATAACACGCAGTGCTCCATGCAGAACGTGCACTCTTTAATACCCATCACCAGACTAACCCATCCCCCCAACCCCCTCCCCTCTAGAACCCTCAGGTTGTTTTTCAGAGTCCATCGTCTCTTCTGGTTCATCTCCCCCTCCGATTTCCCCCCCTTCATTCTTCCCCTCCTGCTATCTCCTTTTTTTTTCTTAACATATATTGCATTATTTGTTTCAGAAGTACAGATCTGTGATTCAACAGTCTTGCACAATTCACACCACGCACCTTACCACATACCCTCCCCAATGTCAATCACCCAGCCACATCATCCCTCCCACCCACCCCCCACTCCAGCAACCCTCAGTTTGTTTCCTGAGATTAAAAATTCCTCATATCGGGCGCCTGGGTGGATCATTTGGTTAAGCAACTGCCTTCGGCTCAGGTCATGATCCTGGGGTCCTGGGATCGAGTCCCACATCGGGCTCCCTGCTCAGCTGGAAGCTTGCTTCTCCCTCTCCCACTACCCCTGCTTGTGTACCCTCTCACACTCTCTCTATCAATTAAATAAATAAAACCTTTTTTAAAAAATCCTCATATCAGTGAGGTCATATGATACATGTCTTTCTCTGATTGACTTATTTTGCTCAGCATAACACCCTCCATTTCCGTCCACTTTGTTGCAAATGGCAAGATCTCATTCCTTTTGATGGCTGCATAATATTGCATTGTGTGTGTGTGTGTGTGTGTGTGTGTATCCTATTGCATAATATTCCATTGTGTGTGTGTATATATATATATATATATATATATATATATATATATATACACACCACATCTTCTTTATCCATTCATCTGTCGATGGACATCTTGGCGTTTTCCACAGTTTGGCTATTGTGGACATTGCTGCTATGAACATCGGGGTACACATACCCCTTCGGATCCCTACATTTGTATCTTTGGGGTAAATACTCAGTAGTGCAATTGTTGGATCATATGGTAGCTCTATTTTCAACTTTTTGAGGAACCTCCATAATGTTTTCCAGAGTGGCTGCACCAGCTTGCATTCCCACCAACAGTGTAGGATTCCCCTTTCTCCGCATCCCCACCAACATCTGTCATTTCCTGACTTGTTAATTTTAGCCATTCTGACTGTTGTGAGGTGGTATCTCATTGAGGTTTTGATTTGGATTTCCCTGATGCCGAGCGATGTTGAGCACTTTTTCATGTGTCTGTTGGCCATTTGGATGTCTTCTTTGGAAAAATGTCTGTTCATGTCTTCTGCCCATATCTTGATTGGATTATTTGTTCTTTGGGTGTTGAGTTTGATAAGTTCTTTATAGATTTTGGATACTAACCCTTTATCTGATATATCATTTGCAAATACCTTATCCCATTCTGTCGGTTCTCTTTTGGATTTGTTCACTGTTTCTGTTCCTGTGCAAAAGCTTTTTCTCTTGATGAAATCCCAATAGTTCATTTTTACCCTTGCTTCCCTTGCCTTTGGTGATGTTTCTAGGAAGAAGTTGCTGCGTCTGAGGTCGAAGAGCTGGCTGCCTGTGTTCTCCTTTAGGATTTTGATGGACTCCTGTCTCACGTTTAGGTCTTTCAACAATTTGGAGTCTATTTTTGTTGTGGTGTAAGGAAATGGTCCAGTTTCATTCTTCTGCATGTGGCTGTCCAATTTTCCCAACACCATTTGTGGAAGGACTGTCTTTTTTCCATTGGACATTCTTTCCTGCTTTGTCAAAGATTAGTTGACCATAGAGTGGAGGGTCCATTTCTGGGCTCTCTATTCTGTTCCATTGATCTTTGTGTTTGTTTTTGTGCCAGTACCATACTGTCTTGATGATGACAGCTTTGTAATAGAGCTTGAAGTCCGGAATTGTGATGCCGCCAGTTTTGCTTTTCTTTTTCAACATTCCTCTGGCTATTCGGAGTCTTTTCTGGTTCCATACAAATTTTAGGATTATTTATTCCATTTCTTTGAAAAAAATTGATGGTATTTTGATGGGGATTGCATTGAATGTGTAGATTGCCCTAGGTAGCATTACATCTTCACAATTTTCTTCCTCCAGTCCATGAGCATGGAACATTTTCTTTTTTTATTGTTATGTTAATCACCATATATTACATAATTTGTTTTGGTGTACTGTTCCATGATTCATTGTTTGTTCATAACACCCAGTGCTCCATGCAGAACGTGCCCTCCTCAATACCCATCACCAGGCTAACCCATCCCCCCACCCTCCTCCCCTCCAGAAACCTCAGTTTGTTTTTCAGAGTCCATCATCTCTCCTGGTTCGTCTCCCCCTCTGACTTACTCCCCTTCATTCTTCCTCTCCTGCTATCTTCTTCTTTTTCTTTTTTCTTAAAATATGTTGCGTTATTTGTTTCAGAAGTACAGATCTGTGATTCAACAGTCTTACAAAATTCACAGTGCTCAACGTAGCACATATCTTCCCCAATGTCCATCACCCAGCACCCCATCCCTCCCACCCCCGACCACTCCAGCAACCCTCAGTTTGTTCCTGAGATTAAGAATTCCTCATATCAGTGAGGTCATATGATACATGTCTTTCTCTGATTGACTTATTTCACTCAGCATAACACCCTCCAGTTCCATCCACGTCGTTGCAAATGGCAAGATCTCATTCCTTTTGATGGCTGCATAATATTCCATTGTGTATATATACCACCTCTTCTTTACCCATTCATCTGTCGATGGACATCTCGGCTCTTTCCACAGTTTGGCTATTGTGGACATTGCTGCTATAAACATTGGGGTGCACGTACCCCTTCGGGTCCCTACATTTGTATCTTTGGGGTAAATACCCAGAAGTGCAATTGCTGGATCGAATGGTAGCTCTAATTTCAACTGTTTGAGGAACCTCCATACTGTTTTCCAGAGGGGTTGCACCAGCTTGCATTCCCACCAACAGTGTAGGAGGGTTCCCCTTTCTCCACATCCCCGCCAACATCTGTCATTCCCTGACTTGTTAATTTTAGCCATTCTGACGGGTGTGAGGTGGTATCTCATTGAGGTTTTGATTTGGATTTCCCTGATGCCGAGCGATGTTGAGCACTTTTTCATGTGCCTGTTGGCCATTTGGATGTCTTCTTTGGAGAAATGTCTGTTCATGTCTTCTGCCCATTTCTTGATTGGATTATTTGTTCTTTGGGTGTTGAGTTTGATAAGTTCTTTATAGATTTTGGATACTAGCCCTTTATCTGATCTGTCATTTGCAAATATTTTCTCCCATTCTGTCGGTTGTCTTCTGGTTTTGTGGACTGTTTCCTTTGCTGTGCAAAAGCTTTTTATCTTGATGAAATCCCAACAGTTCATTTTTGCCCTGGCTTCCCGTGCCTTTGGTGATGTTTCTAGGAAGAAGTTGCTGCGGCTGAGGTCGAAGAGGTTGCTACCTGTGTTCTCCTTTAGGATTTGGATGGACTCCTGTCTCACGTTTAGGTTTTTCAACCATTTGGAGTCTATTTTTGTGTGTGGTGTAAGGAAATGGTCCAGTTTCATTCTTCTGCATGTGGCTGTCCAATTTTCCCAACACCATTTGTTGAAGAGACTGTCATTTTTCCACTGGACATTCTTTCCTGCTTTGTCAAAGATAAGTTGACCATAGAGTTGAGGGTCCATTTCTGGGCTCTCGATTCTGTTCCATTGATCTATGGGTCTGTTTTTGTGCCACTACCATACTGTCTTGATGATGACAGCTTTGTAATAGAGCTGGAAGTCCGGAATTGTGATGCCGCCAGCTTTGCTTTTCTTTTTCAAGATTCCTCTGGCTATTCTGGGTCTCTTCTGGTTCCATACAAATTTTAGGATTATTTGTTCCCTTTCTTTGAAAAAAGTGGATGGTATGTTGATGGGGATTGCATTGAATGTGTAGATTGCTCTAGGTAGCATTGACATCTTCACAATGTTGGTTCTTCCAATCCATGAGCATGGAATGTTTTTCCATTTCTTTGTGTCTTCTTCAATTTCTTTCCTGAGTATTTTATAGTTGTCTGAGTACAGATCCTTTGCCTCTTTGGTTACATTTATTCCTAGGTATCTTATGGTTTTGGGTGCAATTGTGAATGGGATCGACTCCTTGATTTGTCTCTCTTCTGTCTTGTTGTTGGTGTATAGGAATGCCACTGATTTCTGTGCATTGATTTTATAGCCTGCTACTTGACTGAATTCCTGTATGAGTTCTAGCAGTTTTGGGGTGGAGTCTTTTGGGTTTTCCACATAAAGTATCATATCATCTGCAAAGAGTGAGAGTTTGACTTCCTCTTTGCCGATTTGGATGCCTTTGATTTCTTTTTGTTGTCTGATTGCTGTGGCTAGGACTTCTAATACTATGTTGAATAGCAGTGGTGAGAGTGGACATCCCTGCCGCGTTCCTGACCTTAGGGGAAAAGCTCTCAGCTTTTGCCCATTGAGAATGATATTCGCTGTAGGTTTTTCGTAGATGGCTTTTATGATATTGAGGTATGTACCCTCTATCCCTATACTCTGAAGAGTTTTGATCAAGAAAGGATGCTGTACTTTGCCAAATGCTTTTTCTGCATCTATTGAGAGGATCATATGATTCTTGTTCTTTCTTTTGTTAATGTATGGTATCACGTTGATTGATTTGCGGATGTTGAACCAGCCTTGCAGCCCAGGAATAAATCCCACTTGGTCGTGGTGAATAATCCTTTTAATGTACTGTTGGATCCTATTGGCTAGTATTTTGGTGAGAATTTTTGCATCCATGTTCATCAAGGATATTGGTCTGTCATTCTCCTTTTTGATGGGATCTTTGTCTGGTTTTGGGATCGAGGTAATGGTGGCCTCATAAAATGAATTTGGAAGTTTTCCTTCCATTTCTATTTTTTGGAACAGTTTCAGGAGAATAGGTATTAATTCTTCTTTAAATGTCTGATAGAATTCCCCTGGGAAGCCATCTGGCCCTGGGCTTTTGTTTGTTGGGAGATTTTTGATGACTGCTTCAATTTCATTAGTGGTTATAGGTCTGTTCAGGTGTTCTATTGCTTCCCGGTTCAGTTTTGGTAGTTGCTACATCTCTAGGAATGCACCCATTTCTTCCAGGTTATCTAATTTGCTGGCATAGAGTTGCTCATAATATGTTCTTATAATTGTTTGTATTTCTTTGGTGTTGCTTGTGATCTCTCCTCTTTCATTCATGATTTTGTTGATTTGGGTCATTTCTCTTTTCTTTTTGATCAGTCTGGCCAGGGGTTTATCAATCTTGTTAATTCTTTCAAAGAACCAGCTCCTAGTTTCGTTGATCTGTTCTACTGTTCTTTTGGTTTCTATTTCATTGATCTCTGCTCTGATCTTTATGATTTCTCTTCTCCTGCTGGGTTTAGGCTTTATTTGCTGTTCTTTCTCCAGCTCCTTTAGGTGTAGGGTTAGATTGTGTATTTGAGACCTTTCTTGTTTCTTCAGAAAGGCTTGTATTGCTATATACTTTCCTCTCAGGACTGCCTTTGCTGTATCCCAAAGATTTTGGACAGTTGTGTTTTCATTTTCATTGGTTTCCATGAATTTTTTAAATTCTTCTTTAATTTCCTGGTTGACCCATTCATTCTTTAGTAGGATGCTCTTTAGCCTCCATGGATTTGAGTTCTTTCCGACTTTCCTCTTGTGATTGAGATCTAGTTTCAAAGCATTGTGGTCTGAAAAGATGCAGGGAATGATCCCAATCTTTTGGTACCGGTTGAGACCTGATTTGTGACCTAGGATGTGATCAATTCTGGAGAATGTTCCATGGGCACTAGAGAAGAATGTGTATTCCGTTGCTTTGGGATGGAATGTTCTGAATATGTCTGTGAAGTCCATTTGGTCCAGTGTGTCATTTAAAGTCTTTATATCCTTGTTGATCTTTTGCTCAGATGATCTGTCCATTTCAGTCAGGGGGGTGTTAAAGTCCCCCACTATTATTGTATTGTTGTCAATGTGTTTCTTTGCTTTTGTTATTATTTGCCTTATATAATTGGCTGCTCCCATGTTTGGGGCATAGATATTTACAATTGTTAGATCTTCTTGTTGGATAGACCCTTTCAGTAGGATATAGTGTCCTTCCTCATCTCTTATTACAGTCTTTGTTTTGAAATCTAGTTGGTCTGATATAAGGATTGCCACCCCAGCTTTCTTTTGGTGTCCATTAGCATGGTAAATGGTTTTCCACCCCCTCACTTTCAATCTGGGCGTGTCTTTGGGTCTAAAATGAGTCTCTTGCAGACAGCATATGGATGGGTCTTGTTTTTTAATCCAATCTGATAGCCTGTGTCTTTTGCTTGGGGCATTGAGCCCATTTACATTCAGGGTAACTATTGAAAGGTATGAATTTAGTGCCATTGTATTACCTGTAAGGTGACTGTTACTGTATATTTTCTGTGTTCCTTTCTGATCTTTTCTGCTTTTAGGCTCTCTCTTTGCTTAGAGGACCCCTTTCAATATTTCTTGGAGGGCTGGTTTCATGTTTGCAAATTCCTTTAGTTTTTGTTTGTTCTGGAAGCTTTTTATCTCTCCTTCTATTTTCAATGACAGCCTAGCTGGATATAGTATTCTTGGCTGCATATTTTTCTCGTTTAGTGCTCTGAAGATATCTTGCCAGTCCTTTCTGGCCTGCCAGGTCTCTGTGGATAGGTCTGTTGCCAATCTAATATTTTTACCATTGTAGGTTACATATCTCTTCTCCCGAGCTGCTTTCAGGATTTTCTCTTTGTCTCTGAGACTCGTAAGTTTTACTATTAGATGTCGGGGTGTTGACCTATTTTTATTGATTTTGAGAGGGGTTCTCTGTGCCTCCTGGATTTTGATGCCTGTTTCCTTCCTCACATTAGGGAAGTTCTCTGCTATTATTTGCTCCAGTATACCTTCTGCCCCTCTCTCTCATTCTTCTTCTTCTGGGATCCCAATTATTCTAATGTTGTTTCGTCTTATCGAATCACTTATCTCTCGAATTCTGCCCTCGTGGTCCTGTAGTTGT
Source organism: Eumetopias jubatus (assembly GCF_037043125.1). Lineage (NCBI taxonomy): Eukaryota > Metazoa > Chordata > Mammalia > Carnivora > Otariidae > Eumetopias > Eumetopias jubatus. The sequence goes on from NW_028274996.1 coordinate 35,241, forward strand.
TTCTCCCTCTTTTTCTCAGCCTCTTCACTTTCCATCATTTGGTCTTCTATATCACTGATTCTGTCTTCTGCCTCATTTATCCTAGCAGTTAGTGCCCCCATTTTTGATTGCACCTCATCAATAGCCTTTTTGATTTCGACTTGGTTAGATTTTAGTTCTTTTATTTCTCCAGAAAGGGTTTCTCTCATAACTTCCACGCTTTTTTCAAGCCCAGCTAGTATCTTTAAAGTCATGATTCTGAACTCTAGGTCTGACATTGTACTAATATCCGTATTGAGTAGGTCCCTGGCTGACGGTACTACCTCTTGTTCTTTTTGCTGAAGTGATTTTTTCCGTCTTGTCATTTTGTCCAGAGGAGAATAGATGAATGAGAGAACAAAATGCTAACAGGTTTACAACGTCCCCAGCAAATATACTCTATACAAATCCGAAAAGACCTGAAACCAGGGGAAAAGAAAGGGAAAGAAAGAAAAAAGAAAGAGAAAAAAAAAAGAAAAAAGGTAAAAACAAAAAAAGAATACAAAAAAAGCAGAATGTGATCAAATATGATCAGGCTAGTGCATAGGTCAGTGCCACACACTAGATTTTGGGCGTATTTTGGTCTGTTAGAAAAAAGTGCCTCCTAAAATTTTAAAGGAAGAAAGACATATATGTACAAAATAAGGGTTGATACAATGAAGGGATAAAAGATGACTGTAAAGATGAAAATTATAATAGAATTTATAAAAGGACTTGATAAGATAAGAAGTTGTTTGAAAAAAGAAAGAAGATTAAAAAAAAAAGAAAGAAAATAGGGAGAGAATGTGATCAGGCAGGAGACTAGAACAGAGCCATACACTAGTGGTTTAGGGTATATTTTGATCTGTTAGAAGAAAGTGTATCTCAAAATTTTGAAGAGAGAACAACTTATATATATATGCCAAAAAGAAGGCTAACTCCTATGAAGGGATAAAATATGACTCTAAAAATGAAAAATAAAAAATGTTTTTTTTTTTAAAAGAGATTGATAAGATGTTGGTTGAAAAAGGGAAAAAGAAAAAGAAAAAAAAAACAGTTAACAAAAATTAACTTTGATGAACTAATGAATCATGGTAAAAAAAAACCATGAAGTCTATGTGCAGTATTCCCCTAGCGCTGGAGTTCTCCCGTTCTCCTTGATTGGTAAACTTGGTCTTGGCTTGCTGGCTGTTCGTGCTGGTCTTCTGGGGGAGGGGCCTGTTGCCGTGGTTCCCAAATGTCTTTGCCAGGAGGCAGAATTGCCCCGCCCTTGTCGTTCCGGGCTAAGGAAGCTGCTCGGGTTTGATCTCAGGAGCTTTTGTTCCCTGCAAGCTCTCCGTACAGCCTTGGAGAACCAGGGCAAAAATGGTGGCCTCCCAATCTCCGCCCGGAGGAGCTGAGAACTCAGGGCCCCGCTCCTCAGTGCGCCCCCAGAGAAAAGCAGTCACTCCCTTGTCCCTGGTCTCCGGCAGCACTCCGTGCTCACCCGGCCTGTGACCGAGCGTTTGTATCTGTCGCACCCGACCCCATGTGGAGTCCCCAAACCCAGCAGATCCCTGCAGTGCGTTCCTGCGCCGCTCCTCCCCGGGAAGGAAGGGGTGTCTCCCCGGATCTGCCGCTTGTTGGGTCCCTGCTGCAGGAGCAGTGGCCCGACTGGGCCGCGGATCACAGTTTATGGCAACCGCAAGCTGAGAGCCCACGCCTCAGCTCTGTCTCTGCAGCTGGCTTCCCCGCTCCGACACCTGGGAGCTCTGCCGCCCTCAGACACCCCCGGTCTTTCTGTGACCCCAAGGGTCCTGAGACCCCACTGTCCCGCGAGGGTTCCACCCCCGCTTAGCCACTGGAGCGACGTCCCTCAGCGGAGCCGACTTCTAAAAGGTCCGATTTTGTGCTCCGCGGCTCTAGCACTTGCCAGAAGCGGCCGGCGGAGGCCCCTCCCCCGCCGTCTATCCTCCCGAATATCGCCTCGGATTCACTTCTCCGCACGTCCTACCTTCCAGAAAGTGGTCGCTTCTCTGTTCAGATAGTTGTTGCTACTCTCCTCTTTGATCTCCTGTTGAGTTCGTAGGTGTTCAGAATGGTTTGATCCCTATTCAGCTGAATTCCTGAGACCAGACGAAATCTAGGTCTCCTACTCCTCCGCCATCTTGCTCCGCCCCTCCAGTGTCGAACATGGAACATTTTTCCATTTCTTTGTGTCATCCTCAATTTCTTTAATAAGTATTTTATACTTTTATGAGTACAGATCCTTTGCCTCTTTGGTTAGATTTATTCCTAGGTATCTTATGGTTTTGTGTGCAATTGTAAATGGGATCAACTCCTTAATTTCTCTTTCTTCTGTCTTGCAGTTGGTGTATAGGAATGCCACTGATTTCTGTACATTGATTTTATATCCTGCCACTTTACTGAATTCCTGTATGAGTTCTAGCAGTTTTGGAGTGGAGTGTTTTGGGTTTTCCACATACAGTATCATATCATCTACAAAGAGTGAGAGTTTGACTTCTTCTTTGCCGATTTGGATGGCTTTGACTTCTTTTTGTTGTCTGATTGCTGTGGCTAGGACCTCTAATACTATGTTGAATGGCAGTGCTGATAGTGGACATCCGTGCCGCGTTCCTGACCTTAGGGGGAAAGCTCTCAGTTTTTCCCTATTGAGAATGATATTCGCTATAGGTTTTTCGTAGATGGCTTTTATGATATTGAGGTATGTATCCTCTATCCCTATACTCTGAAGTGTTTTGATCAAGAAAGGATGCTCTACTTTGTCAAATGCTTTTTCTGCATCTATTGAGAGGATCATACGATTCTTGTTCTTTCTTTTGTTAATGTATTGTATCACGTTGATTGATTTGCGGATGTTGAACCAACCTTGCAGCCCAGGGATAAATCGCACTTGGTCGTGGTGCATAATCTTTTTTATGTACTGTTGGATCCTATTGCCTAGAGTTTTGGTGAGAATTTTTGCATCCATATTCATCAAGGATATTGGTCTGTAATTCTCCTTTTTGATGGGGTCTTTGTCTGGTTTTCAGATCAAGGTAATGGTGGCCTCATAAAACGACTTTAGAAGTTTTCCTTCCATTTCTATTTTTTTGAACAGTTTCAGAAGATTAGGTATTAATTCTTCTTTAAATGTTTGGTAGAATTCCACGTGGAAGCCATCTGGCCCTGGGCTTTTGTTTGTTGGGAGATTTTTGATGACTGCTTCAATTTCCTTAGTGGTTATAAGTCTGTTTAGGTTTTCTATTTCTTCCTGGTTTAATTTTGGTAGTTGATACATCTCTAGGAATGCACCCATTTCTTCCAGGTTACCCAATTTGCTGGCATATAGTTGCTCATAAATTCTTATAATTGTTTGTAATTCCTTGGTGTTGGTTGTAATCTCTCCTCTTTTTTCATGATTATATTTATTTGAGTCATTTCTCTTTTCTTTTTCATAAGTCTGCCCAGGGGTTTATCACTCTTGTTAATTCTTTCAAAGAACCAGCTCATAGTTTTGTTGATCTGTTCTACCATTCTTTTGGTTTCTATTTCATTGATTTCTGCTCTGATCTCTATTATTTCTCTTCTCCTGCTGGGTTTAGGCTTTATTTGCTGTTTTTTCTCTAGCTACATTAGGTGTAGGGTTAGCTTGTGTACTTGAGACCTTTCTTGTTTCTTGAGAAAGGCTTGTATTGCTATATACTTTCCTCTCAGGACTGTCTTTGCTGCCTCCCAAAGATTTTGAACAGTTGTGTTTTCATTTTCATTGGTTTCCATGAATTTTTTTAATTCTTCTTTAATTTCCTGGTTGTCCCATTCATTCTTTAGTAGGATGCTCTTTAGCCTCTATGTATTTGAGTTCTTTCCGACTTTCCTCTTGTGACTGAGTTCTAGTTTCAAAGCACTGTGGTCTGAAAAGATGCAGGGAATGATCCCAATCTTTTGGTACCATTTGAGACCTGATTTGTGACCTAGGATGTGATCTATTCTGGAGAATGTTCCATGGGCACTAGAGAAGAATGTGTATTCCGTTCCTTTGGCTGGAATGTTCTGAATATATCTGTGAAGTCCATTTGGTCCAGTGTGTCATTTAAAGTCTTTATTTCCTTGTTGATCTTTTGCTTAGATGATCTGTCCATTTCAGTGAGGAGTGTGTTAAAGTCCCCCACTATTATTGTATTGTTGTCAATGTGTTTCTTTGCTTTGGCGATTTATTGCCTCACATAATTGGCTGCTCCCATGTTAGGGGCATAGATATTTACAATTGTTAGATCTTCTTGTTGGATAGACCCTTTAAGTAGGATATAGTGTCCTTCCTCGTGTCTTATTACAGTCTTTGTTTTAAAGTCTAATTTGTCTGATATAAGGATTGCCACCCCAGCTTTCTTTTGGTGTCCATTAGCATGGTAAATGGTTTTCCACCCCCTCACTTTCAATCTGGGCGTGTCTTTGGGTCTAAAATGAGTCTCTTTGTCTTAAAGACAAAGACATATTGATGGGTCTTGTTGTTTAATCCAATCTGATAGCCTGTGAATGGGGCATTTAGCCCATTTACATTCAGGGTAACTATTGAAAGGTATGAATTTAGTGCCATTGTATTGCCTGTAAGGTGACTGTTACTGTATATTGTCTGTGTTCCTTTCTGGTCTGTGTCACTTTTAGTCTCTCTCTTTGCTTAGAGGACCCCTTTCAATATTTTTTGTAGGGCTGGTTTCGTGTATGCAAATTCCTTTAGTTTTTGATTGTCCTGGAAGCTTTTTATCTCTCCTTCTATTTTCAATGACAACTTAGCTGGATATAGTATTCTTGGCTGCATATTTTTCTCGCTTAGTGCTCTGAAGATATCATGCCAGTCCTTTCTGGCCTGCCAAGTCTCTGTGGATAGGTCTGTTGCCAATCTAATGTTTCTACCATTGTTGGTTACAGATCTATTCTTCTGAGCTGCTTTAAGGATTTTCTCTTTGTCTCTGAGACTCGTAAGTTTTACTCTTAGATGTCGGGGTGTTGACCTATTTTTATTGATTTTGAGAGGGGTTTTCTGTGCCTCCTGGATTTTGATGCCTGTTTCCTTCCTCACATTAGGGAAGTTCTCTGCTATTATTTGCTCCAATATACCTTCTGCTCCCCTCTCTCTTTCTTCTTCTTCTGGGATCCCAATTATTCTAATGTTGTTTCATCTTATGGCATCGCTTATCTCTCAAATTCTGCCCTCGTGATCCAGTAGTTCTTTATCTCTCCTTTTCTCAGCTTCTTTATTTTCCATCGTTTGGTCTTCTATATCGCTGATTCTCTCTTCTGCTTCATTTATCCTAGCAGGTATCTTCCCCTTTTTGATTACACTTCATTAATAGCCTTTTTCATTTCGACTTGGTTAGATTTTAGTTCTTTATTTCTCCAGAAAGCGATTCTCTAATAACTTCCATGCTTTTTTCAAGCCCAGCTAGTATCTTTAAAATCATGATTCTGAACTCTAGGTCCGACATCGTACTAATGTCCATAATGAGTAGGTCCCTGGCAGTCGGTACTACTTCTTGTTCTTTTTGTTGAGGTGATTTTTCCATCTTGTCATTTTATCCAGAGGAGAATAGATGAATGAGAGAACAAAATGCTAACAGGGTAACAGCATCCCCAGAATATATACGCTAAACAATCAGAAAAGACCTGAAGCCAGGGGGAAAAAAAGGGAAAGAAAGAAAAAAGAAAAAGAAAAAGATAAAAACAAACAAAAACAGAACGAAACAAAAAAAAAACAGAATATGATCAAATATGATCAGGCTGGTGCATAGATCAGTGCCACACACTACATTTTGGATGTATTTGGGTCTCTTAGAAGAAAGTGCCTCCCAAAATTTTAAAGAAGGAAAAATTTATATATTTACAAAAGTAAGGCTTGATATGATGAAGGGATGGAATATGACTGTAAAGATGAAAATTATAAAAAATTCTATAAAAGGAATTGATAAGAAGTTGTTTGAAAAAGGAAAAAAGAAGATTTAAATTAAAGAGGGAGAGAATGTGATCAGGCAGGAGACTAGAACAAAGCCATACACTAGTGATTTAGGGTATATTTTGATCTGTTAGAAGAAACTGTATCTCAAAGTTTTAAAGGAGACAATTTATGTATATATATGCCAAAAATAAGGGTAACTACTATGAAGGGATACAATATGACTAAAAATGAAAAATAAAAATGTTTTTTTAAAAAAGGGATTGATAAGATGTCATTTGAAAAAGGAAAATAGAAAAATTAAAAAAAAGACATTGAAAAAAATTAACTTTGAAAAACTAAAGAAAAGCCATGGATTATATGTGCAGTATTCCCGTAGCTCTGGAGTTCTGCCGTTCTCATTGATCAGTAATCTTGGTATTGGCGGGATGTCCTTGCTGATCTTCTGGGGGAGGGGCCTGTTGCCGTGGTTCCCAAATGTCTTCGCTGGAGGCGGAATTGTCCCGCCCTTGAGGTGTCCAGGCTAGGTAATCTGCTCAGCTTTGCTCTCGGGAGCTTTTGTTCCCTGCAAGCTTTCCGTACAGCTTTGGAGAATGAGAGTGAAAATTGTGGCCTCCCAATCTCCACCCAGAGGAGCTGAGAACTTGGGACCTCGCTCCTCAGTGAGCCCTGAGAGAAAAGCAGTCAGTCACTCCTGTCTCCCCGGTCCCCGGCCGCATTCCGTGCTCACCTGGCCTGTGATCAAGCGTTTCTATCTCTGGGTCATGACCCCGTGTGGAGTCTCCAAACCAAGCAGATCCCTGCGGTGCACTCCCGCGCCCCTCCTCCCAGGGGAGGAAGGGGAGTCTCCCGAATCTTCCGCTTGTTGGGTCCCTGCTGGAGGAGCAGTGGCCTGACTGTGCCACGAATCACAGTTTATGGCAACCCCGAGCTGAGAGCCTGCCTTGGGAGCTCTGCCACACTCAGGCACCCCCAGTCTTTCTGTGACCCCAAGGGTTCTGAGACTACACTGTCCCACGAGGGTTCCACCCCCCGCATAGCCACTGGAGTTACGTCCCTCAGCGCACCCGACTTCTAGAAGTTCCAATTTTGTGCTCTGGGGCTCTATCACTTGCCAGAAGTGGCCGATGGAGGCCCCCTCCCCCGCCGTCTATCCTCCCGAATATCACCTCGGATCCACTTCTCTGCACGTCCTACTTTGCAGAAAGTGGTCGCTTTTCTGTTCAGAGAGTTGCTGCTATTCTTTTCTTTGATCTCCTGTTGAGTTCATAGGTGTTCAGAATGGTTGGATCTAGCTGAATTCCTGAGACCAGATGAAATCCAGGTCTCCTGCTACTCCACCATCCTGCTCCGACCCCTGGTATTATTTCTTCTTTGAATGTTTGGGAGAATTCCCCAGAGAATCCATCAGGCCCTGAACTCTTGTTTTTCGGGAGGTTTTTGATCACTGCTTCAATCTCATTACTGGTTATTGGCCTGTTCAGGTTGTCAATTTCTTCCAGTTTCAGTGTTGGCAGCTTATAGGTTTCTAGGAAAACTATATGATGGGTACTAGAAAACAGGTGCATCTTGCTTGGGTGCTGGTCAATAATTTGGACTCTATACGTTCCCTCAACCACCCATCAACAGAATGACTAGGAGGAGGAACCCCCAAAATAGAAAAGGCTCAGAGATTATGACTTATGCTGCAGATTTACAAATAGATGTAGATATAACCAAGATGTTGGAGATGGAATTCAGGCTAGCAATTGTGAAGACAACGGCTGGAATGGAGAAATCAATAAATGGCAACATAGAGTCTCTAAGGGCAGAAATGAAAGCTGAATTGGCAGAACTTAAAAATGCTATCAATGAGATCCAGTCCATCTAGATAATCTAACAGCTAGGGTAAGTGAGGCAGAAGAATGATTAAGCGACCTGGAAGACAATATAATAGATAAAACTGGAAAAGAGGAGGCCAGGGAAAAACAACTCAGAATCCATGAAAATAGAATCAGAGAAATAAGTGACACCATGAAGCGTTCCAATGTCAGAATAATTGGAATCCTGGAGGGAGTGGAGAGAGAGAGAGGACTAGAAGATATATTTGAGCCAATTGTAGCTGAGAACTTCCTTAATCTGGGGAATGAAACAAACATTCGCATCCTAGAGGCAGAAAGGACCCCTCCCAAGATCAAGGAAAACAGGTCAACACCCCGGCATGTAATAGCAAAACTTGCAAATCTTAGAACCAAGGAAACCATCTTAAGGGCAGTTAGGGGGAAGAGATTCCTTACGTACAGAGGGAGGAACATCAGAATAATGTCAGACCTATCCACAGAGACCTGGCAAGCCAGAAAGACCTGGTAAGACATATTCAGGGTACTAAATGAGAAGAACATGTGGCCAAGAAGACTTTATCCAAAAAGTCTGTCATTTAGAATGGATGGAGAGATGCAGAGCTTCCAAGACTGGCAGAAACTGAAAGACTCTGTGACCACTAAGCTGGCCCTGCAAGAAATATTAAGAGGGGTTCCATAAAAGGAGAAAGATCCCAAGAGTGATATACAACAGACATTTACAGGGAGAACCTATAAAAACAACATCTTCACAGGCAACATGATGACAATTCATATCTTTCAATAATCACTCTCAACGTGGAGGGTGGAGCAAGATGGCAGAGGAGTAGGAGACCTGGATTTCTCTGGTCTCAGGAATTCAGCCGAATAGGGATCAAACGATTCTGAACATTTACGAACTCAACAGGAGACCGAAGAACAGAGTAGCAACAACTCTCTGAACAGAGAAGCGACCACTTACTGGAAGGTAGGCCGTGCAGAGAAGTGAATCCCAGGCGATATTCGGGAGGATAGATGGAGGGGGAGGGGCCTCCGTCAGCCGCTTCTGGCAAGTGATAGAGCCGCGGAGCACAAAATCGGACCTTTTAGAGGTCGGCTCCGCTGAGGGACGTCGCTCCAGTGGCTAAGCAGGGGATGGAACCCTCGCGGGACAGTGTGGTCTCAGGACCCTCGGGGTCACAGAAAGACCGGGGGTGCCTGAGTGCAGCAGAGCTCCCAGGAATTGGAGCGGGGAAGCCAGCTGCAGAGACGGAGCCGAGGTGTGGTCTCTCAGCTTGGGGTTGCCATAAACTGTGATCTGCGGTCCAGTCGGGCCACTGCTCCTCCAGCAGGGACCCAACAAGCAGCAGATCCGGGGAGACTCCCCTGCCCTCCCCCAGGAGGAGCGGCGCGGGAGCGCACCGCAGGGATCTGCTGGGTTTGGAGACTCCACACGGGGTCGAGTGCTAGAGATAGAAATGTTCGGTCACAGGCCGGGAGAGCACGGAGTGTGGCCGGAGACCAGGGAGACGGGAGTGACTGCTTTTCTCCTGGGGCGCACTGAGGAGCGGGGCCTCGAGTTCTCAGCTCCTCCGAGTGGAGTTTGGGAGACCACCATTTTCACCCTGGTCCTCCAAAGCTGTACCAGAGCTTGCAGGGAACAGAAGCTCCTGAGAGCAAACCCGAGCAGCTTGCTTAGCCTGGACGACAATGGCGGGGCAATGCCGCCTCCGGCAAAGACATTTGGGAACCACGGCAACAGGCCCCTCCCCCAGAAGAACAGCGCGAACAGCCAGCAAGCCAAGACCAAGTTTACCGATCATGGAGAACGGGAGAACTCCAGCGCTAGGGGAATACTGCACATAGAATTCATGGCCTTTTTTTACCATGATTCGTTAGTTTTTCAAAGTTAAATTTTTTAACTTTTTTTTAAATTTTTCTTTTTCCCTTTTTCAACAAACATCTTATCAATCCCTTTTTTTAAAAAAACATTTTTTATTTTTCATTTTTAGAGTCATATTTTCTCCCTTCATAGTAGTTACCCTTATTTTTGGCATATATATATATATATATATATCAGTTGTTCTCTCTTTAAAATTTTGAGATAGAGTTTCTTCTAACAGATCAACATATACCCTAAATCACTAGTGTATGGCTCTGTTCTAGTCTCCTGCCTGATCACATTCTCTCCCTTTTTTTATTTTTTAAATCTTCTTCTTTCTTTTTTCAAACAACTTCTTATCGTATCAATTCGTTTTATTAAATCTTTTATAATTTTCATCTTTACAGTCATCTTCCATCCCTTCATTGTATCAACCCTTATTTTGTACATATATTTTCTAACAGACCAAAATACGCCCAAAATCTAGTGTGTGGCACTGATCTATGCACTAGCCTGATCATATTTGATCATATTCGGGTTTTTTTGTATTGTTCTGTTTTTGTTTTTATCTTTTTTCTTTCTTTCTTTCTTTTCTCTTTCTTTTTCCTTTCTTTCCCTTTCTTTTCCCCTGGTTTCAGGGCTTTTCTGATTTGTATAGAGTATATTTGCTGGGGACATTGTTAACCTGGTAGCATTCTGTTCTCTCATTCATCTATTCTCCTCTGGACAAAATGACAAGACGAAAAAGTCACCTCAGCAAAAAGAACAAGAGATAGTACCGTCAGCCAGAGACCTACTCAATATGGACATTAGTACGATGTTGGACCTGGAGTTCAAAATCATGACTTTAAAGATACTGGCTGGGCTTAAAAAAAGCATGGAAGTTATGAGAGAAACCCTTTCTGGAGAAATAAAAGAACTAAAATCTAACCAAGTCAAAATCAAAAAGGCTATTAATGAGGTGCAATCAAAAATGGGGGCACTAAATGCTAGGATAAATGTGGCAGAAGAGAGAATCAGTGATATAGAAGACCAAATGATGGAAAATAAAGAGGCTGAGAAAAAGAGAGAAAGAACTACAGGATCACGAGGGCAGAATTCGAGAGATAGGCGATATGATAAGATGAAACAACATTCGAATAATTGGGATCCCAGAAGAAGAAGAATGAGAGAGAGGGGCAGAAGGTATGTTGGAGCAAATAATAGCAGAGAACTTCCCTAATGTGAGGAAGGAAACAGGCATCAAAATCCAGGAGACACAGAGAACCCCTCCAAAATCAATAATAATAGGTCAACACCCCGACATCTAATAGTAAAACTTACGAGTCTCAGAGACAAAGAGAAAATCCTGAAAGCAACTCGGGAGAAGAGATATGTAACCTACAATGGTAGAAATATTACATTGGCAACAGACCTATCCACAGAGACTTGGCAGGCCAGAAAGGACTGGCATGATATCTTCAGAACACTAAATGAGAAAAATATGCAGCCAAGAATACTATATCCAACTAAGCTGTCATTGAAAATAGAAGGAGAGATAAAAAGCTTCCAGGACAAACAAAAACTAAAGGAATTGGCAAACACGCAACCAGCCCTCCAAGAAATATTGAAAGGGGTCCTCTAAGCAAAGAGAGAGCCTAAAAGTAACATAGACCAGAAAGGAACAGAGACAATATACAGTAACAGCCACCTTACAGACAATGCAATGGCACTAGATTCATACCTTTCAATAGTTACCCTGAATTTACATTGGGCTCAATGCCCCAATCAAAAGACACAGGCTATCAGATTGGATTAAAAAACAAGACCCACCAATATGCTGTCTGCAAGAGACTCATTTCAGACCCAAGACACCCCCAGATTGAAAGTGAGGGGATGGAAAACCATTTACCATGCTAATGGACACCAAAAGAAAGCTGGGGTGGCAATCCTTATATCAGACAAATAAGATTTTAAAACAAAGACTGTAATAAGACATGAGGAAGGACACTATATCCTACTTAAAGGGTCTATCCAACAAGAAGATCTAACATTTGTAAATATCTATGCCCCAAACATGGGAGCAGCCAATTATATAAGGCAATTAATCACAAAAGTGAAGAAACACATTGACAACAATACAATAATAGTGGGGGACTTTAACAACCCCCTTCACTGAAATGGACAGATCATCTAAGCAAAAGATCAACAAGGAAATAAAGACTTTAAATGACACACTGGACCAAATGGACTTCACAGACATATTCAGAACATTTCATCCCAAAGCAACGGAATACACATTCTTCTCTAGTGCTCATGGAACATTCTCCAGAATTGATCGGATCCTAGGTCACAAATCAGGTCTCAAACCTAAAGATTGGGATTATTCCCTGCCTATTTTCAGACCACAATGCTTTGAAACTAGATCTCAATCACAAGAGGAAAGTCGGAAAGAACTCAAATACATGGAGGCCAAAGAGCATCCTACTAAAGAATGAATGGGTCAACCAGGAAATTAAAGAAGAATTAAAAAAATTCATGGAAACCAATGAAAATGAAAACACAACTGTTCAAAATCTTTGGGATGCAGCAAAGGGAGTCCTAAGAGGAAAGTATATAGCGATACAAGCCTTTCTCAAGAAACAAGAAAGGTCTCAAATACACAACCTAACCCTACACCTAAAGGAGCTGGAGAAAGAACAGCAAATAAAGCCTAAACCCAACAGGAGAAGAGAAATAAGTAAGATGAGAGCAGAAATCATGGAATAGAAACCAAAGGAATGGTAGAACAGATGAACGAAACTAGGAGCTGGTTCTTTGAAAGAATTAACAAGATTGATAAACCCCTGGCCAGACTGATCAAAAAGAAAAGAGAAATGACTCAAGTCAACAAAATCATGAATGAAAGGGGAGAGATCACAACAATACACAACAAATATAAATAAGAACATATTATGAGAGAATCTATGTCAGCAAATTAGATAACCTGGAAGAAATGGGTGCATTCCTAGAGATGTATCAACTACCAAAATTAAACCGGGAAGAAATAGAAAACCTGAACAGACCTATAACCACTAAGGAAATTGAAGGAGTCATCAAAAATCTCCCAAAAAACAAAAGCCCAGGGCCAGATGGCTTCCCAGGGGTATTCTATCAGACATTTAAAGAATTAATACCTATTCTCCTGAAACTCTTCCAAAAAATAGAAATGGAAGGAAAACTTCTAAAGTCGTTTTATGAGGCCACCATTACCTTGATCCCAAAACCAGACAAAGACCCCATCAAAAAGGAGAATGACAGACCAGTATCCTTGATGAACATGGATGCAAAAACTCTCACCAAAATACTAGTCAATAGGATCCAACAGTACATTAAAAGGATTATTCACCATGACCAAGTGGGATTTATCCCTAGGCTGCAAGGTTGGTTCAACATCCGCAAACCAATCAACGTGATACAATACATTAACAAAAGAAAGAACAAGAATCATATGATCCTCTCAATAGATGCAGAAAAAGCATTTGACAAAGTACAGCATCCTTTCTTGATCAAAACTCTTCAGAGTATAGGGATAGAGGGTACATACCTCAATATCATAAAAGCCATCTATGAAAAACCTATAGCGAATATTATTCTCAATGGGGAAAACCTGAGAGCTTTTCCCCTAAGGTCAGGAACACGGCAGGGATCTCCACTCTCACCACTTGTATTCAACATAGTGTTAGAAGTCCTAGCCACAGCAATCAGACAACAAAAAGAAATCAAAGGCATCCAAATTGGCAAAGAGGATGTCAAACTCTCACTCTTTGTAGATGATATGATACTGTATGAGGAAAACCCAAAAGACTCCACCCCAAAACTGCTAGAACTCATACAGGAATTCAGTCAAGTAGCAGGCTATAAAATCAATGCACAGAAATCAGTGGCATTCCTATACACCAACAACAAAACAGAAGAGAGACAAATCAAGGAGTCGATCCCATTCACAATTGCACCCGAAACCATAAGATACCTAGGAATAAATGTAACCAAAGAGGCAAAGGATCTGTACTCAGAAAACTATAAAATACTCAGGAAAGAAATTGAAGAAGACACAAAGAAATGGAAAAACATTCCATGCTCATGGATTGGAAGAACCAACATTGTGAAGATGTCAATGCTACCTAGACCAATCTACACATTCAATGCAATCCCCATCAAAATACCATCCACTTTTTTCAAAGAAATGGAACAAATAATCCTAAAATTTGTATGGAACCAGAAGAGACCCCGAATAGCCAGAGGAATCTTGAAGAAGAAAAGCAAAGCTGGCGGCATCACGATTCCGGACTTCCAGCTCTATTACAAAGCTGTCATCTTCAAGACAGTATGGTACTGGCACAAAAACAGACACATAGATCAATGGAACAGAATCGAGAGCCCAGAAACGGATCCTCAACTCTATGGTCAACTTAATTTTGACAAAGCAGGAAAGAATGTCCAGTGGAAAAAAGACAGTCTCTTCAACAAATGGTGTTGGGAAAATTGGACAGCCACATGCAGAAGAATGAAACTGGACCATTTCCTTACACCACACACAAAAATAAACTCCAAATGGTTGAAAGACCTAAAGGTGAGACAGGAGTCCATCCAAATCCTAAAGGAGAACACAGGTAGCAACCTCTTCGACCTCAGCCGCAGCAACTTCTTCCTAGAAACATCACCAAAGGCACAGGAAGCCAGGGCAAAAATGAACTATTGGGATTTCATCAAGATAAAAAGCTTTTGCACAGCAAAGGAAACAGTCCACAAAACCAAAAGACAACCGACAGATTGGGAGAAAATATTTGCAAATGACAGATCAGATAAAGGGCTAGTATCCAAAATCTATAAAGAACTTATCAAACTCAACACCCAAAGAACAAATAATCCAATCAAGGAATGGGCAGAAGACATGAACAGACATTTCTCCAAAGAAGACATCCAAATGGCCAACAGGCACATGAAAAAGTGCTCAACATCGCTCGGCATCAGGGAAATCCAAATCAAAACCTCCATGAGACACCACCTCACACCCGTCAGAATGGCTAAAATTAACAAGTCAGGGAACGACAGATGTTGGCGGCGATGTGGAGAAAGGGGAACCCTCCCACACTGTTGGTGGGAATGCAAGCTGGTGCAACCCCTCTGGAAAACAGTATGGAGGTTCCTCAAACAGTTGAAATTAGAGCTACCATTCGATCCAGCAATTGCACTTCTGAGTATTTACCCCAAAGATACAAATGTAGGGACCCGAAGGGGTACGTGCACCCCAATGTTTATAGCAGCAATGTCCACAATAGCCAAACTGTGGAAAGAGCCGAGATGTCCATCGACAGATGAATGGATAAAGAAGAGGTGGTATATATACACAATGGAATATTATGCAGCCATCAAAAGGAAGGAGATCTTGCCATTTGCAACGACGTAAATGGAACTGGAGGGTGTTATGCTGAGTGAAATAAGTCAATCAGAGAAAGATATGTATCATATGACCTCACTGATATGAGGAATTCTTAATCTCAGGAACAAACTGAGGGTTGCTGGAGTGGTCGGGGGTGGGAGGGATGGGGTGGCTGGGTGATGGACATTGGGGAAGATATATGCTACGGTGAGCACCGTGAATTGTGTAAGACTGTTGAATCACAGATCTGTACTTCTGAAACAAATAACGCAAGAAAAAAGAAAAAGAAGAAGATAGCAGGAGAGGAAGAATGAAGGGGAGTAAGTCAGAGGGGGAGACGTACCAGGAGAGATGATGGACTCTGAAAAACAAACTGAGGTTTCTGGAGGGGAGGAGGGTGGGGGGATGGGTTAGCCTGGTGATGGGTATTGAGGAGGGCACGTTCTGCATGGAGCACTGGGTGTTATGAACAAACAATGAATCATGGAACAGTACACCAAAACAAATTTGTAATATATGGTGATTAACATAACAATAAAAAAATTAAAAAGAAAGAAAGAAAGAAAAATGCTATCAATGAGATCCAATCCAATCTAGAAAATCTAACAACTAGGGTAACTGAGGCAGGAGAATGAATAAGCGACCTGGAAGACAATATAATAGATAAAAAAGGAAAAGAGGAGGCCAGGGAAAAACAACTCAGAATGCATGAAAATAGATTCAGAGAAATAAGTGACACCATGTAGCATTCCAACGTCAGAATAATTGGAATCCCAGAGGGAGTGGAGAGAGAGAGGATTAGAAGATGTATTTGAGCCAATAGTAGCTGAGAACATTCCTAATCTGGGGAATCAAACAAACATTCGCGTCCTAGCGGCAGAGAGGAGCCCTCCCAAGATCAAGGAAAACAGGTATGTAATAGTAAAACTTGCAAATCTTAGAACCAAGGAAACCATCTTAAGGGCAGTTAGGGGGAAGAGATTCCTTACGTATAGAAGGAGGAACATCAGAATAACATCAGACCTATCCACAGAGACCTGGCAAGCCAGAAAGGCCTGGCAAGACATATTCAGGGTACTAAATGAGAAGAACATGCAACCAAGAAGACTTTATCTGGCAAGGCTGTCATTTAGAATGGATGGAGAGATGCAGAGCTTCCATGACCGGCAGAAACTGAAAGAATATGTGACCACTAAGCCGGTCCTGCAAGAAGTATTAAGGGGGGGGCTCTACAAAAGGAGAAAGACCCCAAGAGTGATATACAACAGACATTTACAGGGACAATCTATAAAAACAATGTCTTCACAGGCAACATGATGACAATTAATTCATATCTTTCAATAATCACTCTCAACGTGAATGGCCTAAAAGCTCCCATAAAAAGGCACAGGGCTGTAGATTGGATAAAAAGACAGGACCCATCTATATGCTGCCTACAAGAGACTCATTTTGAACCTAAAGATACATCCAGACTGAAAGTGAAGGGATGGAGATCCATCTTCTGTGCCAGCGGACCTCAAAAGAAAGCTGGGGTAGCAATTCTTATATCAGACAAACTAGATTTTAAGCTAAAGTCTGTAGTTAGAGACTCAGAAGGACAAGATATCATTCTTGAAGGGTTTATCCAACCAGAAGATCTAACAATTTTAAATATCTACGCCCCCAACATGGGAGCAGCCATCTACATAAGCCAACTGTTCACCAAAGTAAAGAGTCATATTGAAAACAGTACGTTAATTGTAGAAGACCTCAATACTCCCCTCTCAGCAATAGACAGATCATCTAAGCAGATAATCAACAAGGAAAGAAGAGCTTTGAATGATACACTGGACTAGATGGACCTCATAGATATTTACAGAACATTCCACCCTAAAACAACAGCATACTCATTCTTCTCGAGCGCACATGGAACTTTCTCCAGAATAGACCACATACTGGGTCACAAATCAGGCCTCAACTGATACTAAAAGACTGAGACTATTCCCTGCATATTCTCAGACCACAATGCTTTAAAACTGGAACTCAATCACAAGAAAAAATTTGGCAGAAATTCAAACACTTGGAAGCTAAAGACCACTCTGCTCAAGAATGTTTGGGTCAACCAGGAAATCAAAGAAGAACTTAAACAATTCATGGAAATCAATGAGATTGAAAACACATCAGTCCATCCAAGCCTCACTCCAAAAACTAGAAAAATTCCGAATTCACCAACTAACTCTACACCTTAAAGAACGAGAGAAAAAGCAACAAACGATGCCTCAGCCATGCATTAGAAGAGAAATAATTAAAATTAGAGCAGAAATCAATGAATTAGAAACCAGAAACACAGTAGATCAGATCAATGAAACTAGAAGTTGGTTTTTTGAAAGAATTAATAAGATCGATAAACCACAGGCCAGACTTATCCAAAAAAAAAGAGAAAGGACCCAAATTAATAGAATTATGAATGAAAGGGGAGAGATCACGACTAACACCAAAGAAATAGAAACAATTATTAGGAATTATTATCAACTGTATGCCAATAAATGGAGCAATCTGGATGAAATGGATGTCTTCCTGGAAAACTATAAGCTGCCAAGACTGAAACAGGAAGAAATTGACAACCTGAATAGGCCAATAACCAGTAACGAGGTTGAAGCAGTGATCAAAAACCTCCCAAAAAACAAGTCGAGGACCTGATGGATTCCCTGGGGAATTCTACCAAACATTCAAAGAAGAAATATACCTATTCTATTGAAGCTGTTTCAAAAAATACAAACAGAAGGAAAACTTCCAAACTCATTCTATGAGGCCAGCGTTACCTTAATCCTCAAAACCAGGCAAAGACCCTAACATAAAGGAGAATTTCAGACCAATATCCCTGATGAATATGGACGAAAATTCTCAACAAAATCCTAGCTAATAGGATCCAACAATACATTAAAAGGATCATCCACCACGACCAAGTGGGATTTATCCCCAGGATGCAAGGGTGGTTCAACATTCGCAAATCAATCAATGTGATAGAACACATTAAGAAGAGGAGGGAGAAGAACCATATGGTCCTCTCAATTGATGCAGAAAAAGCATTTGACAAAATACAACATCCTTTCCTGATCAAAACTCTTCAGAGTATAGAGATAGAGGAACATTCCTCAAGTTCATAAAATCCATCCATGAAAAACCCACAGCGAATATCATCCTCAATGGGGAAAGGCTGAAAGCCTTTCCCTTAAGATCAGGAACATGTTAAGGATGTCCACTCTCACCACTATTGTTCAACATAGTACTAGAAGTCCTAGCAACAACAATCAGACAACAAAAAGAAATCAAAGGTATTCAAATTGGCAAAGAAGAAGTCAAACTCTCTCTTTTCACAATGACATGATACTCTATGTGGGAAACCGAAAAGACTCCACCCCCAAATTACTAGAACTCATACAGCAATTCAGTAATGTGGCAGCACACAAAATCAATGCACAGAAATCAGTTGCTTTCTTATACACTAACCATGCAACTGTAGAAAGAGAAATTCGAGAAACGATTCCATTTACAATGGCACCAAAAACCGTAAGATACCTCGGAATAAACCTAACCAAAGAGGTAAAGGATCTATACTCTAGGAAATACACAACACTCATGAAAGAAATTGAAGAGGACACCAAAAGATGGAAAAATATTCCATGCTCATGGATCGGAAGAATAAACATTGTTAAAATGTCTATGCTACCCAGAGCAATCTATACCTTCAACGCCATCCCAATCAAAATTCCAATGACATTTTTCAAAGTGCTGGAACAAACAATCCTAAAATTTGTATGGAATCAGAAAAGACCCCGAATCGCCAAGGAAATGCTGAAAAAGAAAAAGAAAGCTGGGGGCATCACGTTGCCCGATTTCAAGCTATATTACAAAGCTGTGATCAGCAGGACACCATGGTACTGGCACAAAAACAGACACAGAGACCAAGGGAACAAAATAGAGAACCCAGATATGGACGTTCAGTTCTATGGTCAAACAATCTTTGACAAAGCAGGAAAAAACATACAATGGAAAAAAGACAGTCTCTTCAATAAATGGTGCTGGGAAAATTGGACAGCCACATGCAGAAGAATGAAACTCGACCATTCTCTAACACCATTCACAAAGATAAACTCAAAGTAGATGAAAGACCTCAACGTGAGACAGAAATCCATCAAAATCCTAGAGGAGAACATAGGCAGTAACCTCTTGGACATCGCCCATAGCAACTTCTTTCAAGATACATCTCCAAAAGCTAGTGAAACAAAAGCAAAAATGAACTTTTGGGACTTCATCAAGATAAATAGCTTCTGCGCAGCAAAGGAAACAGTCAACAAAGAGGCAACCCACAGAATGGGAGAAGATATTTGCAAATGACACTACAGATAAAGGGCTGGTATCCAAGATCTCTAAAGAACTTCTCAAACTCAACACCCACAAAACAAATAATCAAGTCAAAAAGTGGGCAGAAGATATGAAAAGACACTTCTCTGAAGAATACATACAAATGGCTAACAGACATGAAAAACTGTTCATCATCATTAATCATCAGGGAAATTCAAATCAAAACCATATTGAGATACCACCTTACACCAGTTAGAATGGCAAAAATGGACAGTGCAAGAAACAACCAATGTTGGAGAGGTTGTGGAGAAATGGGAACCCTCTTACACTGTTGGTGGGAATGCAAGTTGGTATAGCCACTTTAGAAAACAGTGTGGAGGTTCCTCAAAAATTTAAAAATAGAGCTACCCTATGACCCAGCAATTGCACTACTGGGTATTTACCCCAAAGACACAGATGTAGTGAAAAGAAGGGCCATATGCACCCCAATGTTCATAGCAGCAGTGTGCGCAATAGCCAAACTGTGGAAACAGCCAAGACGCCCTTCAACAGATGAATGGATAAAGAAGATGTGGTTCATATATACAATGGAATATTATTCAGCCAACAGAAAGGATGACTACCCAACTTTTACATCAACATGGATGGAACTGGAGGAGATTATGCTAAGTGAAATAAGTCAAGCAGAGAAAGTCAATTATCATATGGTTTCACTTATTTGTGGATCATAAGGAATAGCATGGAGGACATTAGGAGAAGGAAGGGAAAAATGGGGGGGAATTGGAGGGAGAGATGAACCATGAAACTATGGACTCTGAGAAACAAACAGGGTTTTAGAGGGGAGGGGGGAGGGGGGATTGGTTAGCCCAATGATGGGTATTAAGGAGGGCACATACTGCACAGAGCACTGGGTGTTATATGAAAACAATGGATCGTGGATCACCACATCAAAAACTAACGATGTATTGTACGGTGACTAACATAACATAATAAAACAAAACAAAACAAAAAGGAACTAATAAACTCAACACCCAAAAAACAAAAAATCCAGCCAAGAAATGGGCAGAAGACATGAACAGACACTTCTCCAAGGAGACATACAAATGGCTAAAAGACTTATGAAGCAATGCTCCACATCACTAGGCATGAAGGAAATACAAATCAAAACCACAATGAGATCTGACACCAGTCAGAATGGTTAAAATTAACAAGACAGGGAACAACAAATATTGACAAGGATGTGGAGAAAGGGGGAAAACCTTTACACTGTTGCGGGGAATGCAAGCTGGTACAGCCACTCTGGAAATCAGTATGGAGGTTCTTCCAGGACTTAAAAAGAGAGTTACCCTACAACCCAGCAATTGCACTACTAGGTATTTACCCCCAAAGATACAGATGTACTGAAAAGAAGGGCCCCCTACACCTCAATGTTCATAGCAGCAATGTCCACAATAGCCAAACAGTGGAAGGAGCCAAGATGTCGTCCAACAGATGAATGGATAAAGATGTGGTTCATATATGCAACAAATATTACTCAGCCATCAGAAAGCCTGAATATCTACCATTTACATCGACATGGATGGAACTGGATGGTATTCTGCTAAGGGACCTCAGTCAAGCAGAGACTGTTATCATATGGTTTCACTCATAAGGACAAGTGCAGAAGACCATAGGGAAAGGGAGGGAAAACTGAATGGGAAGATATCGGAGAGGGAGACAAACCATGAGACTCTGGACTCTGGGAAACAGAGTTGTCGCGAGCCAGTGCGAAAAGGCCAGGAAAACCCGAGAGAGAGAACGGTGGGGAATGAAGAAAAACAAGAGTCAAGAAAGCTGGGATCTGGAGGTCTCCATGAGCTGATAACTCAATGGAGCCCCGATATGCTTGAGAAGCTTTATTTTATAGTTCAATAACAAGGATGTTTATCCAGAAACGGCACGTTAGTAAGAAACCTTTAAATGGAACAGACAACCACAAGTTCCTCCTGGCCACTTTGCCAAATAACATGAAAGCTTAATCAAGCATTTTTACAGAGGAACTATTGGGTTTGCCCCTCAAGTCCCAGAGCACTTATGTAGGCCAAATCAAATACTGGGTGACATGCAGGGATTGCGGGAGCCGGCCCCTGGCTAAGCTCCCTGACCGCAAGGACCGTGTCAGCTTACAGTCAGTTCCACACGCTGAGGGTTACACAAGGAAGGGTGTTGGGGAGATTGGCTAACTGGGTGACGGATATTAAAGAAGGCACATGATGTGATGAGTCCTGGGTATTATACACACCTAATGAATTTTTGAACACTACATCAAAAACTAATGAAAAACTACACGTTGGCTAATTGAACATAATAAAAAAAAAGGAAATGAATGTTATCTGGGACTGTGATGTCTAACTTCATCACCCCTTGCCCCAGAAATGAGGAAAGCTCCCTCCCAAACCTCAAGCCATGCCTACACACAATAATTTGAGCACATTCAGACGCCCTAGACTTCCTGATGTCAACATTGCTCTGAAGCAAATTACAAGGGGCCCTGTGGAACAATCTAGCTAAGAGTTGCAGAGACTCGTTCAGCCTCCCCTGTTTCAATAAGAAACTATTGTTCTGAGAACACTGGCTCTCGAATTCCTCCAGGAAGAATGTAGGTTGAAAAAAAAGAGCTCAGGGATGTATATGTATGCATGGAGGCAGGTTCCATATTGGCTCCAAGAAAGAGAAAGTTATACATGTCAAATGGCAATGGAATAAATTTGGGTTGAATATGGCTAACTTAATTTCTCCTTGCCCCAGAAATGGCACCAGACCCCTCCAAATCCTCCGGCCCAATCTAAACTGGTGGGCACCTTCAAAATATCCTTGGTTTCATGATGTTCAGAGTTCTGAAACTTGACCTCAAGGGACCCTGTTGTCCTAGGTATGCCACAGTCCCAAGAACTCTGCCACACTCCCTAGATTAAAGCAGAAAATATGGTTCTGAGACAATTCTTCTGAAAATGGCCCCCTAGATTGAATCGATTTTGAAAAAAGAGCAAATAAATGGAAATGGACACATGGAGGGCCATGCATAATCCATCTAATCTTAAGAATGAAAGCTTCATGGAGATGAGAATGGGTAGTATTGGGAACGACGTGGATAGAACAATGTCCTAACAATCTGGCCATTTTAGGATTAAGAAACTACAGGGGTCTTGGGCCAAGGGAAAACTTCATGGATACATCTGAGAACTGAGTAAAAAAGAGGCCTTCATCCTTTTTTTTAAGATTTCTTTTATTCATTAGAGAGAGAGAGCACACAAGCAGGAGGAGAGGCAGCGGGAAAGAGAGAAGCAGACTCCTAACTGGGCGCAAACGTCATCTGTTGTGTGTTTTTGTGGAAGCATGAGCAACAGGACCTAGACGTGACCCTGACCGAGACAGAGGCCTGTTGTAAGGAAGGCGGCTCTCGACTCACCTCTTCCCTTAGGAGGTTAGCACTGCTGTACCCTGTGGGCCGGGCTGCCGAGGTACCCGGACACTATCACAAAGAATTCCAGCTGGAGAATTACCAAACTCTGGCTAACATTGCTCCTCTTGAAGGTGGAGGCACAGTGGTTAACAGGGTTCGTGCATGAGAGCCCGGGGAACGGGTCCCGTCCGTGAAACTGAGGGAGAAACAGGATCGTGCAGAAGGCAGCTCTCACTCCCCTCTTGTCCCATGAGGCTGGTCGTGAGGCCTCGTGTGTGCTTGCAGGCCGAAAGGAAGCCACCTCCCTTGAAAAGGCAACACTGTGGAGAACCCCGTTCTGCGCTTCAGTGGCCTTCCCTGAGACTGGAGGCGTTTGGCCGTGAGCGTGCGTGAGAGCACCTGCAAGGGCTCCTGAAACCATATGCTGAGTGAGACTCAGGATGGGGCAGAAGGCAGAAGACGCCTCGCCGCTTGTCTTCAGGAGAGCCAGCACTGCGGCCCCACTTGGCCCGGCAGTCTAATCGCTGCATACCAACCCGAAGAAACGGCAGTGTAGAAGGACCGTGTTGGATAGCGTCCCTCTTCGGGCGGTGGAAGGACTTCCCAGCGGGTGTGCGTGAGAGCTTGGGAAACGATGCCCTCGATCACTGGGCGAGAGAAACAGCTTTGTGCGGAGGCGCCCCTCGAATCAGCTCGACTTTCACAAAGCCAGCACTCCTCCTGCATGGGTGCATGGAGGCCCAAGCTCCATGGGCCTCCCTCGAAGGGACAGCCGAGAGGGGGAAACCATGCTTTAGCTCCGGCCGATCAGTAACCGGCAGGAAGCCGTACCCCGTGTGCTGCGGCTGGGAGCCCCGGGCAACGGCCTCCCTACGTAAACCCGAGGGAGAAAAAGGCCGGTGCCGAAGACACCTCTCGACTCAGCTCTCGTCTCTGGGGTTGGTACCGTTTGCCCCATGTGTGCGTGCAGGCCGAAAGCCCACCACCTACCCCGAAGGAACCGCACTGTAGAGAACGCGGGCCTCAGCTAAGCTAGCCGTTGCCAAGGGTGGAAGCCTTCTGCTGTGTGCGTGCATGAGGGCCCCGCCAGTGAGTCCAAAGCGGTGTTCTGGGTGAGACTCAGGCCACAGCAGAAGGCAGAACACGGCTCCCCACCCGTTTCAGGAAGCCAGCCCCGCGGCCCCACTTTGGCAGGCAAGTCGAACTGCTAGGGCACTAACTGGAAGCAGCAACAGTGTAGAGAAACCGTGCTTTAGCGACCGCCGCCCTCTCTGAGGGAGGAGGTCGTGTACGGTGTACCGTGGGCGAGAGCCTGGGGAACGGGTCCCTTTCGTCAGAGCGAGGGAGAAGCAGGCCGGGGCGGAGGGCCCCTCTCGGCTTGGCTCTTGCTCCCTGAAGCTAACACTACTGCTCCGTGTGTGTCTGGAACACTCAGGGCCCAACCCTGACTTGGAAGAAACAAGCCTGTAAGGAGGCCCAGCTTCCACGCACGTCGCCCCTCCACAGGGTGGCCACATTTCCAACTGTGCTTGTGTGCCAACCTGGGGAGCGGGTCCCAGCAGAATTCCAAGGGAGAAAGAAGCACTGGGCCCAAGGCACCTCTCAACTCAACCCCCCCTTTCGCGAAGCGAGGTCGTCCGCCCCCGTGTGCATTTAGTCCCAAGGGCCGACCACCTGGCGCAAAGGAACAAAGCGGCAGAGAGCCCCGTGCCTCCGCCAAGAAGGCCCTTCCTGAGTGCAAACGTCCTCTGTTGTGTGTTTTTGTGGAAGCATGAGCAACGGGACCTAGCCGTGACCCTGACCGAGGCAGAGGCCTGTTGTAAGGAAGGCTGCTCTCGACTCACCTCTTGTCTTAGGAGTTTGGCACTGCTGTACCCTGGGGCCTGGGTGCCGAGGTACCCGGTCACTATCACAAAGAATCCCAGCTGGAGAGTTACCAAACTCTGGCCAACATGGCTGTTCTTGGAGCTGGAGGCACAGTGGTAAGAGTGTTCGTGCATGAGAGCCCGGGGAACGGATCCCGTCTGTGAAACAGAGGGAGAAACAGCATCGTGCAGAAGGCAGCTCTCGCTCCCCTCTTGTCCCATGAGGCTGGTCGCAAGGCCTCGTGTGTGCGCGCAGGCCGAAAGGAAGCCACCTCCCTTGAAAAGGCAACACTGTGGAGAACACGTTCTGCCACTTCAGTAGCCTTCCCTGAGACTGGAGGCGTATGGCCGTGAGCGTGCATGAGAGCACTTGCAAGGGCTCCTGAAACCATATGCTGAGTGAGACTCAGGATGGGGCAGAAGGCAGAAGACGACTCGACGCTTGTCTTCAGGAGAGCCAGCACTGCGGCCCCACTTGGCCCGGCAGTCTAATCGCTAGCGTACCACCCCGAAGAAACGGCAGTGTAGAGGGACAGTGTGGTGGATAGCATCCCTCTTCCGGGCGGTGGAAGCACTTCCCAGCAGGTGTGCGTGAGAGCCTGGGAAACGATGCCCTCGATCACTGGGCGAGAGAAAAGGCTTCGTGCGGAGGCGCCCCTCGAATAAGCTCGAGTTTCACGAAGCCAGCACTCCTCCTGCATGGGTGTGTGGAGGCCCAAGCTCCAGGCGCCTCCCTCGAAGGGACAGCCCTGTGGGGGAAACCGAGCTTAAGCTCCGGCCACTCACTGGCCGGCAGGAAGCCGTATCCCGTGTGCTGCGGCTGGAAACCCCGGGCGATGGCCTCCCCACGTAATCGCGAGGGAGAAAAAGGCCGGTGCCATAGACACTTCTAGACTCAGCTCTCGTCTCTGGGACTGGTACCGTTTGCCCCGTGTGTGCGTGCAGACCGAAAGCCCACCACCTACTCCGAAGGAACCGCAGTGTAGAGAACGTGAGCCTCAGCTAAGCTAGCTGTTGCAGAGGGTGGAAGTCTTCTGCTGTGTGCGTGCGTGAGGGCCCCGCCAGTGAGCCCAAACCGGTGTTCTGGGTGAGACTCGGGCTGCGGCAGAAGGCAGAACACGGTTCCCGACGCGTTTCAGGAAGCCAGCCCCGCGGCCCCACTTTGGCAGGCAAGTCGAACTGCTAGGGCACTAACGGGAAGCAGCAACAGTGTAGAGAAATCGTGCTTTAGCGGCCACGGCCCTCCCTGAGGGAGGAGGCCGTATACGGTGTACCGTGGGCGAGGGCCTGGGGAACGGGTCCCTTTCGTCAGAGCGAGGGAGAAGCGCGACGGGGCGGAGGGCCACTCTCGGCACGGCAATGGCTCCCTGAAGCTAACACTACTTCTCCGCGTGTGTCCGGAACGCTCAGGTGCCAACCATGACTGTGAAGAAACAAGCGCAGCTTCCACAACAGTCGCCCCTCCACAGGGTACACACATTGCCAACTGAGTCCCAGCAGAATTCCAAGGGAGAAAGAAGCAGGGGCCCAAGGCGCCTCTAGGCTCCCCCACCTCTGTCCTGAAGCTAGGTCGTCTGGCCCTGTGTGCGTTTAGCCCGAACTGCCATCCGCCTAACGCAAAGGAACGAAAGGCCAGAGGCCCCGCGCCTCACCCAAGAAGGCCCTTCCTGAGGGCCCACTTCACCTGTGGGCTGTTTGGGTGAAAGCACGAGCAATGGAACCTAGCCGTTACTCGGACCGAGACACAGGCCTGTGAGGAAGGCTGCTCTCTCGACTCCTCTTTGTGGGAAGCGGTTAACACTGCTATGCCCTGTGGGCCTGCCCGGAGGCCTAGGTCCCTTGCCGCTCCGCCTGAAGAATCCAGGCGAAGAGTGCCAGAACTTTAGCTCAGAGCAGTGGAGAGGAACCGTGATGGATAGACAGCATCACGGCTCTGGAGGGTGGCAACGTTTTCAGCGTGTCTGCGTGAGAGCCTTAGGAAACGATTCCCAGAAATCACAGGGCGAGAGAAAAGGCTCCGCGCAAAGGCACCTCTCGTGCCGGCTCTCGGATCACGAAGCCAGCACTCCTCCAGCATGGGTGCGTGTGGATCCCTGAGTTCCAGGCCCCCTCCTAAGAAGGCAGAGATCCGTGCAGATACCGTGCCTAGAGCTCCCGCCGGTCACTGGGTTAGGGGACGCCGGGTACTGGGGGCTGTGGCTGAGAGATCTGGGAACGGCCTCCCTGAGGCCCACCCGAGCGAGACAAAGGCCGGGGCCGAAGACCCACCTCTTGGCTCAGCTCTGGTCTCTGGGCCTCGTTGCGTGGCCCCGTGTGTGAGTGCAGGCCGCAAAACAACCAGCTGACTCGGAGGAACCACACTGGGGAGCATCCTGGCTTCACCCAGGATACCCGTTGCTGAGGGTGGAAGAATTTTGCTGTGTGCCTGCGGGCGTGCGCTGCCAGCGAGTCCAAACCCATTTTCGGAGTGAGACTCAGGCGGCGGGAGAAGGCGGGACACGACTCCCCACTTGTTTCATGAAGCCAGGCCCGCCGCCCCGCTTTGGCACGCAAGCCTTATGGCCAGCGTACGAAGGCGGAGCAAACACAGTGTATTGAATCGGTGCTGTAGCTACCGACGACCTCCCTGCGTGAGGAAGCAGTGTTCGGTGTCCGTGCGCGAAAGCCTGGGGAACGGGTTCCATACGCCCGAGCGGGGTTAGAAACAGGCCGTTGCGGGAGGCACCTCTCGGCTCAGCTCTTGCTACCTGGAGCTGCTAACTCGACAATGCTCCCCGTGGCTCTGGAACTCTCGGTGCTCAACTCTGCCCTGGAATAAAGAAGCCTGGGAACAAAGCACAGCTGTAGCTCCCGTCCCCTCTCCACAGAGTGCGGCCTCCTGTTCACCCGTGCTTGTGTGCCCCCCCGGGGAGTGGGTCCCAGCAGAATTCCAGGGGAGAAAGGAGCAGGGGCCCAAGGCGCCTCTCGGCTCCCCCAGCTCTGTTCTGAAGCTAGGTCATCTGGCCCTGTGTGCGTTTAGCCAGAACTGCCATCCGCCTAACGCAAAGGAACCAAAGGCCAGAGGCCCCGCGCCTCACCCAAGAAGGCCCTTCCTGAGCGCCCAATTCACCTGTGGGCTGTTTGGGTGAAAGCACGAGCAATGGAACCTAGCCGTTACTCTGACCGAGACAGAGGCCTGTGAGGAAGGCTGCTCTCTCGACTCCTCTCTTGTGGGAGGCAGTGAGCACTGCTGTGCCCTGTGGGCCTGCCCGGAGGCCTAGGTCGCTGGCCTCTCCGCCAGAAGAATGCAGGCGAAGAGTGCCCGAACTTTAGCTCAGAGCAGTGGAGAGGAACCGTGATGGATAGACAGCATCACGGCTCTGGAGGGTGGCAACGCTTTCAGCGTGTCTGCGTGAGAGCCTTAGGAAACGATTCCCCGAAATCACAGGGCGAGAGAAACGGCTCCGCGCAGAGGCACCTCTCGCGCCGGCTCTCAGGTCACGAAGACAGCACTCCTCCGGCATGTTTGCGTGTGGATCCCTGAGTTGCAGGCCCCTCCTTCGAAGGCAAAGATCAGTGCAGATATCGTGCCTGGAGCTCCCGCCGGTCACTGGGTTAGAGGACGCCGGGTACTGGGTGCTGTCGCTGAGAGATATGGGAACAGCCTCCCTGAGGCCCACCCGAGCGAGACAAAGGTCGGGCCCGAAGACCCACCTCTTGGCTCAGCTCTGGTCTCTGGACCTCGTTGCGTGGCCCCGTGTGTGAGTGCAGGCCGCAAACCAACCAGCTGACTCGGAGGAACCACACTGGGGAGCATCCTGGCTTCAGCCAGGATAGCCGTTGCTGAGGGTGGAAGCATTTTGCTGTGTGCCTGCGGGCGTGCGCTGCCAGCGAGT
Source organism: Eumetopias jubatus (assembly GCF_037043125.1). Lineage (NCBI taxonomy): Eukaryota > Metazoa > Chordata > Mammalia > Carnivora > Otariidae > Eumetopias > Eumetopias jubatus. The sequence continues at coordinate 63,793 of NW_028274996.1, forward strand.
CCAAACCCATTTTCGGAGTGAGACTCAGGCGGCGGCAGAAGGCGGGACACGACTCCCCACTTGTTTCATGAAGCCAGGCCCGCCGCCCCGCTTTGGCACGCAAGCCTCATGGCAGGCGTACGAACGCGGAGCAAACAGAGTGTAGAGAATCGGTGCTGTAGCTACCGCCGACCTCCCTGCGTGAGGAAGCAGTGTTCGGTGTCCGTGCGCGAAAGCCTGGGGAACGGGTTCCATACGCCCGAGCGGGGTTAGAAACAGGCCATTGCGGGAGGCACCTCTCGGCTCAGGTCTTGCTACCTGGAGCTGCTAACTCGACACTGCTCCCCGTGGCTCTGGAACTCTCGGTGCTCAACTCTGCCCTGGAATAAAGAAGCCTGGGAACAAAGCACAGCTGTAGCTCCCGTCCCCTCTCCACAGAGTGCGGCCTCCTGTTCACGCGTGCTTGTGTGCCCGCCCGAGGAGTGGGTCCCAGCAGAATTCCAGGGGAGAAAGGAGCAGGGGCCCAAGGCGCCTCTCGGCTCCCCCAGCTCTGTTCTGAAGCTAGGTCGTCTGGCCCTGTGTGCGTTTATCCCGAACTGCCATCCGCCTAACGCAAAGGACCCAAGGGCCAGAGGCCCCGCGCCTCAGCCAAAAAGGCCCTTCCTGAGCGCCCAATTCACCTGTGGGCTGTTTGGGTGAAAGCACGAGCAATGGAACCTAGCTGTTACTCTGACCGAGACAGAGGCCTGTGAGGAAGGCTGCTCTCTCGACTCCTCTCTTGTGGGAGGCGGTGAGCACTGCTGTGCCCTGTGGGCCTGCCCGGAGGCCTAGGTCCCTGGCCGCTCCGCCTGAAGAATGCAGGCGAAGAGTGCTCGAACTTTAGCTCAGAGCAGTGGAGAGGAACCGTGATGGATAGACAGCATCACGGCTCTGGAGGGTGGCAACGCTTTCAGCGTGTCTGCGTGAGAGCCTTAGGAAACGATTCCCCGAAATCACAGGGCGAGAGAAACGGCTCCGGGCAGAGGCAACTCTCGCGCCGGCTCTCGGGTCACGAAGCCAGCACTCCTCCGGCATGTTTGCGTGTGGATCCCTGAGTTGCAGGCCCCTCCTTCGAAGGCAGAGATCAGTGCAGATATCGTGCCTGGAGCTCCCGCCGGTCACTGGGTTAGAGGACGCCGGGTACTGGGTGCTGTGGCTGAGAGATATGGGAACGGCCTCCATGAGGCCCACCCGAGCGAGACAAAGGCCGGGGCCGAAGACCCACCTCTTGGCTCAGCTCTGGTCTCTGGGCCTCGTTGCATGGCCCCGTGTGTGAGTGCAGGCCGCAAACCAACCAGCTGACTCGGAGGAACCACACTGGGGAGCATCCTGGCTTCAGCCAGGATAGCCGTTGCTGAGGGTGGAAGCATTTTGCTGTGTGCCTGCGGGCGTGCGCTGCCAGCGAGTCCAAACCCATTTTCGGAGTGAGACTCAGGCGGCGGCAGAAGACGGGACACGACTCCCCACTTGTTTCATGAAGCCAGGCCCGCTGCCCCGCTTTGGCACGCAAGCCTCATGGCCAGCGTACGAACGCGGAGGAAACAGAGTGTAGAGAATCGGTGCTGTAGCTACCGCCGACCTCCCTGCGTGAGGAAGCAGTGTTCGGTGTCCGTGCGCGAAAGCCTGGGGAACGGGTTCCATACGCCCGAGCGGGGTTAGAAACAGGCCATTGCGGGAGGCACCTCTCGGCTCAGGTCTTGCTACCTGGAGCTGCTAACTCGACACTGCTCCCCGTGGCTCTGGAACTCTCGGTGCTCAACCCTGCCCTGGAAGGAAGAAGCCTGGGAGCAAAGCACAGCTCTAGCTCCCGTCCCCTCTCCACAGGGTACGGCCTCCTGTTCACCCGTGCTTGTGTGCCCGCCCGGGGAGTGGGTCCCAGAAGAATTCCAAGGCAGAAAGGAGCAGGGGCCCAAGGCGCCTCTCGGCTCCCCCACCTCTGTTCTGAAGCTAGATTGTCTGGCCCTGTGTGCGTTTAGCCAGAACTGGCATCCGCCTAACGCAAAGGAACCAAAGGCCAGAGGCCCCGCGCCTCACCCAAGAAGGCCCTTCCTGAGCGCCCAATTCACCTGTGGGCTGTTTGGGTGAAAGCACGAGCAATGGAAAATAGCCGTTACTCTGACCGAGACAGAGGCCTGTGAGGAAGGCTGCTCTCTCGACTCCTCTCTTGTGGGAGGCGGTGAGCACTGCTGTGCCCTGTGGGCCTGCCCGGAGGCCTAGGTCCCTGGCCGCTCCGCCAGAAGAATGCAGGTGAAGAGTGCCCGAACTGTAGCTCAGAGCAGTGGAGAGGAACCGTGATGGATAGACAGCATCACGGCTCTGGAGGGTGGCAACGCTTTCAGCGTGTCTGCGTGAGAGCCTTAGGAAACGATTCCCCGAAATCACAGGGCGAGAGAAACGGCTCCGCGCAGAGGCACCTCTCGTGCTGGCTCTCAGGTCACGAAGCCAGCACTCCTCCGGCATGTTTGCGTGTGGATCCCTGAGTTGCAGGCCCCTCCTTCGAAGGCAGAGATCAGTGCAGATACCGTGCCTGGAGCTCCCGCCGTTCACTGGGTTAGAGGACGCCGGGTACTGTGTGCTGTGGCTGAGAGCTCTGGGAACGGCCTCCCTGAGGCCCACCCGAGCGAGACAAAGGCCGGGGCCGAAGACCCACCTCTTGGCTCAGCTCTGGTCTCTGGGCCTCGTTGCGTGGCCCCGTGTGTGAGTGCAGGCTGCAAAACAACCAGCTGACTCGGAGGAACCACACTGGGGAGCATCCTGGCTTCAGCCAGGATAGCCGTTGCTGAGGGTGGAAGCATTTTGCTGTGTGCCTGCGGGCGTGCGCTGCCAGCGAGTCCAAACCTGTTTTCGGATTGAGACTCAGACGGCGGCAGAAGGCGGGACACGACTCCCCACTTGTTTCATGAAACCAGGCCCGCCGCCCCGCTTTGGCATGCAAACCTCATGGCCAGCGTACGAACGCGGAGCAAACAGAGTGTAGAGAATCGGTGCTGTAGCTACCGCCGACCACCCTGCGTGAGGAAGCAGTGTTCGGTGTCCGTGCGCGAAAGCCTGGGGAACGGGTTCCATAAGTCCGAGCGGGGTTAGAAAGAGGCCATTGCGGGAGGCACCTCTCGGCTCAGCTTTTGCTACCTGGAGCTTCTAACTCGACACTGCTCCCCGTGGCTCTGGAACTCTCGGTGCTCAACTCTGCCCTGGAATAAGGAAGCCTGGGAACAAAGCACAGCTGTAGCTCCCATCCCCTCTCCACAGAGTGCGGCCTCCTGTTCACCCGTGCTTGTGTGCCCGCCCGGGGAGTAGGTCCCAGCAGAATTCCAGTGGAGAAAGGAGCAGGGACTCAAGGCGCCTCTCGGCTCCCCCAGCTCTGTTCTGAAGCTAGGTCGTCTGGCCCTGTGTGCGTTTATCCCGAACTGCCATCCGCCTAATGCAAAGGACCCATAGCCGTTACTCTGACCGAGACACAGGCCTGGTAGGAAGGCTGCTCTCTCGACTCCTCTCTTGTGGGAGGCGGATAGCACTGCTGTGCCCGGTGGGCCTGCCCGGAGGCCTAGGTCCCTGGCCGCTCCGCCTGAAGAATGCAGGCGAAGAGTGCCCGAACTTTAGCTCAGAGCAGTGGAGAGGACCCGTGATGGATAGACAGCCTCACGGCTCCGGAGTGTGGCAACGCTTTCAGCGTGTCTGCGTGAGAGCCTTAGGAAACGATTCCCCGAAATCACAGGGCGAGAGAAACGGCTCCGCGCAGAGGCACCTCTCGTGCCAGCTCTCGGGTCACGAAGTCAGCACTCCTCCGGCATGGGTGCGTGTGGATCCCTGAGTTCCAGGCCCCCTCCTAAGAAGGCAGAGATCCGTGCAGATACCGTGCCTGGAGCTCCCGCCGGTCACTGGGTTAGAGGACGCCGGGTACTGTGTGCTGTGGCTGAGAGGTCTGGGAACGGCCTCCCTGAGGCCCACCCGAGCGAGACAAAGGCCGGGGCCGAAGACCCACCTCTTGGCTCAGCTCTGGTCTCTGGGCCTCGTTGCGTGGCCCCGTGTGTGAGTGCAGGCCGCCAAACAACCAGCTGACCCGGAGGAACCACACTGGGGAGCATCCTAGCTTCAGCCAGGATAGCCGTTGCTGAGGGTGGAAGCATTTTGCTGTGTGCCTGCGGGATTGCGCTGCCAGCGAGTCCAAACCCATTTTCGGAGTGTGACTCAGGCGGCGGCAGAAGACGGGACACGACTCCCCACTTGTTTCATGAAGCCAGGCCCGCGGCCCCGCTTTGGCACGCAAGCCTCATGGCCAGCGTACGAACGCGGAGCAAACAGAGTGTAGAGAATCGGTGCTGTAGCTACCGCCGACCACCCTGCGTGAGGAAGCAGTGTTCGGTGTCCGTGCGCGAAAGCCTGGGCATCGGGTTCCATACGCCCGAGCGGGGTTAGAAACAGGCCGTTGCGGGAGGCACCTCTCGGCTCAGCTCTTGCTACCTGGAGCTGCTAACTCGACACTGCTCCCCGTGGCTCTGGAACTCTTTGTGCTCAACCCTGCCCTGGAAGGAAGAAGCCTGGGAGCAAAGCACAGCTCTAGCTCCCGTGAGCTTCTGTGACAGGCAGGGCCCATGCTGAGCCTGCAGCACTGTCCCCTCAATGAGACCTGGTGGGGGTGGGGTGAGGGCTGTAGACTTGGGCTGATTCTGGCCTCAGTATGGTTAACAGGGCTGACAGCAACAGGAGTAGTCAATCTCTGTTGTCCACATTGGTGGCTGAGGCAACAAGCCTTTCCCTCACTGAAATAACAAAACAAAACAAAACAAAAAATGACAAAAAAATTAAAATCTCAACAAGAAAAGTTTTCACAGGAAAATGGACATTTTATACTGCATACCCTTGTATAGTGGCGAGGGCCCAGCTAGGGAAGGGAGCCCTTGGGTGGGTGGGACATGGGTCCTAAAAGTCTTGACTGCGGAGCATGAATATAAAGGGAGACATTTCCTCACGAATGATTGCTGAGGATGTATCGACCCTTCCACAGACGGAGACTTCTCCTTGCCCAGCACGGTGGTGATTGTGTCATGTACATTGCCCATTTAATACAGCATGCCTCTGTGGCAGTGTTTTTATTATCCCCCATGTAAAAGGAGAGGCAACGGGGAGGCTTAGCTTACGTCCCAGTGGCAGTTAGATCTTCGAACAATAGGTAATTTTATGAGAAGAAGCCTACAGGGTGCTCAGTGTGTGAAGTCCGAGGAGGAGTGACGAGGGGACTGCCCCAGTCATTGTCTGATGTTAAGCTCTGGATCCAAGAAGGGAGTGATTGCCAGAATAAGGCCCTTTTATCATCACTGAAGAGGATGCTTTGCAACTCTGGGGCAAATTATCCTGTGATTTTAATATAAAAACAGCTTTGTAGAAATAGCCTGCTTCCTCCAAGGATGAAATAGTCTTTGATAGTGACTTAATTTTCACAATCTTTAAATGTGAGGTTTACTCCAGAGGCTGATAAATAGAGCAATAGAGCCAAGGGAATTGGTGAGCCTGGCTGCCGTGGGCCTCCCAAGGACTAGTTCTGTGAGCTGCCAGGGCCCCGGCAGGACCAGGAGAACTGGCTGGGCAAACTTTCTGGAGGAGGACCCCTCACACCTTCAGGGAAGCATCCGTGACTGCAGGCATGACAAATATACCTTTGAACTTAATGCTTGTTACTTGTTCACTACATAGTTTAGTTATTTATAAAATTAGATGACTCTAAATCAATAGAAACTCCTTGAGTAAAATGGGTTCTACACTAAATAAAACCATGTATGATCTAAAGGGCTATATTTCTTTGAATAAGAAGTTTTAAAACTTCAGTTTACATGATGATATTGAACGAATCCAAACCATTCTGATGACATTAACGTTCTAAGAGTAGTATGCAAAATTGTATTTCCTTTCATTATATTTTGTTTGTGGTCACTTTTGAATATACCCAAGAACCAGGATAATGATTCACTGAACTGGGGTTCAGAGATTAAGTATCAACCTTTGCCAATCTCATTTATTCAGCACCCACCCCCCATTTTTTTTTTCTGGAGTCTTTGAATCCAAATCTCAGAAATCATGATAACTTCTGTGTCAAATAAGGTTCTGAAAATATACGCTTTACAAGGAACCTGTAGGAAAAGCAAAGGAAATGTCTTGCCAGCAAGACAGGATTGAGAAGCCAGAAAGAGGGATGGAATGTCCCATCTCTGGCTGTTTGCCTAAGGCAGCTCCAGGGAGGGAAAGGGCTGATGGCCTAGTGGTGAGAAAGCTGCTGACACCTGTTTTTCAGCTTTCTGTCATGTGCTCTCATATACCCACAGGTATTGTAAAAAGGTGCTTTGCATGTCAGGGCAGAGAAGCCCAGGTTCCCTTGGTGAGCAAGGTCCAGCTGGAAGCGGCTGCCTGAGAAGGGCTAGAAGCCTGGTGAGGGGCAGCGGATCCTCGGCTCTGGGGAAGGTTCTTTCTTGTTATCAGCTGTAAACAGATAAGATTGGAGCCAACCCACCCACCAGACCTCCAGTGGAACTTCTGACTCCCTTTGAGCTGACACAAAGTGTGTGGGAATTGGGACACCCTGTCCCAGGACTGAAGACCACCCCACCTCTGTGTCCTCAGTACTTCCAACAAGCTCTGGGGGAAATGTTCTGCAAAAATCAGGTGTAAAGGGATTCTCTGAGAGTGAGGAAAGCAGTAGTTTTCAATGTGTACTGCCTATTGGGGTCTGAGGGGAAGCTCGGAATCCCTCCTAAAGCCACACCTCAAGGCCTCCTGCTCAGAATCCCTGGGCAGAGCCCAGCATCAGGATTGTTTACCCTGCTCAGGGGACTCCAGTATTTAGCCAGGACTGTGATTCTGCGGTCTGTGTTCTAGGTGGCTCTGTGCCCCCAGTGCTGGGAGTGCTCCTTTCTTGTCCTTGCATTCCTACCTTGTGGCCCAGGACCTGATGTATGGTACCACACAATCTGGTGTTGTTCCTATGAATAAAGGAATAAATGGATTTATCACACCTACACCCATTTTTCAGTGAGGAAATTGAGACCTGCGAAGTTAAAAAACTAGCTTGGGGATATATGACTATTGGCTATGTGGAGGCTTGAACCCAGGCTCATCTGATCTACGCTCTGGTTTGATTCAAGTTGCTTTATTTTATTGTTTAATGTAGACCAGGCATACTATTCTCACTGAGTCACACAGATTGTTCCATTTTATTGTCATCCATTCTTATGACATAGACCTTAATTTCTCCATTTTCTAGGTGAGAAAAGTGAGGTTTCAAGAGTTGAGGACTTGGACAGTGTGCCTCACAGCCTTGGCCCAGGAGGTGAAAGCAGAGCTACCCCTCGCAACCATGACAGTGTGCCGCGGACCTCTGCTGGGGGCTGAGGGCTTCTGCGTGGGCACAGTGGAAAAGACTAGATGGAGAGTCACTGCCCCAGTTCTGCAGGTAAGGCAGGGCTTTCTAGAGCAGAAAGTATTTATTTACTCCCACAGGGTAGTTACAGGGCAGTTACAGGATGTGGGCTCTGGTGGACAATGTTGAGAGCACTGCCTGCTAGAGGGAGGGAGGTCTTATAGGAATGACAACCAGGAGGAGCCCTGGGTGGAGCCAGGTGATGCAGGAGAAACGATAGCATAGAAAGGCCAGACCCTGGGGAACCTCTTGGATGCTTATGCAGGAAGTCATGAAGACCCCGATAGGGATCAAGTGGGAATTAAGAGAAAAGAATAAACTCTAAACAGATTTAACGACCAGTATAATTTTTCTCTAATTTTGAAAGATGTAATGTATTCTGATGTTAGGGTTGGGGTGGCCGGTGCCGCGGGCGGCAAAGAATTGTATAAAGAGTAGAGCCACAAGCAGGACAGAGTTGGTTCACTCTCCAAGGAAAGAGAGGGGCCGGACACCAAGAGACATGTGAGCCCCGAGTTTCTGTCAGGCTGGGCCTTTTGAGGGGTGTTGAAGGATGTGAGAGGGTTTCAGCCACGCCCATGAAGGTGCAGGGGAGGGGGCTGATTCTTGGCCAGGTAGAGCAGGAGGTGACAGGTTTTCGAGGTGCTCTGACCTGGATGTGAGTTCTGGTCAGGCTAGAGAGGAATGTGTTTTGTAGTTGGGGGTCTACTTTCTGAGCATATAGGACACTGTGACTTAGAAAAACAGACAGGGCCGACTGCAGACCCTTGTGAGTGTCACCAATTATCAACACAGTGAAAAGACAACATACTGAGTGGGAGAAAATATTTGCAAACTGCCTAACTGATAAAGGCTTAATATCTAAATTATTAGAGAACTCATACAACTCGATAACACAAAAACAAATAGGAGTTACAAAATTGGCAGACTTCAGAATAGACATTTTTCCAAAGAAAACACACAGATGGCCAACAAATGCATAAAGAGATGTTCAACACCACGTATCACCAGGGAAATGCAAATCAAAACCCAAAGAGATGGCACCTGACACCCGTCAGAAATGCTAGTAGTAAAAAGACCAGAAATAACACGGGTTGACCAAAATGTGGAGGAAAGCTCTGTTGTTGGGATTGTCATGGGTGCAACCACTATGGGAAATGGTATCAAGTTTTCTCAAAAAATTAACGTGAGGGGCTCCTGGCTGGCTCAGTCAGAAGAGTGTGTGACTCTTGATTGCGGGTCGTGAGTTCGAGACTCACGTTGAGGATACAGATTACGTCAGGAAAACTAATTTCAAAATAGGACAACCATATCATCCAACAATTCCCCTCCTAGGTGTTAAAATCAAGGAAACTGAAATCGCTAACTCATAAAGATACATGCGTACCTGTATTCATTGCCACCTAATTCATAACAGCCAAGGGGGCGTACTAAGTGAAATAAATCAGAAAGAGAAAGACAAATACCACATGAGTTCATGTATATGTGGAATCTAAAACAAACCAGAAAACAAAATAGAAGAAAACAAAAAACACAATAACTCAAACTCATAGATACAGAGAACATATACATGATTTGCCAAGGTGAGGGGCAAGAAGTGGATAAAATAGGTAAGAAGGTAGAAACTAACAAAAAGAGAGACTATTGGGGCACTTGGTTGGCCCAGTCAGTTGGGCAGCTGCCTTCAACTCAGGTCATGACCTCAGGGTGCTGGGATGGAGCCCCACATCGGGCTCAGCAGGGAGTCTGTTTCTGCCTCTCCCTCTGCCCCTCTCGCCCCTGCCTCTGTGTGTGCTCCCGCTCTCTTTTTCTCAAAGAAATAGATAAAATTTTTAAGAAGGAAAGAGTATATCAAGAGGGAAATTGGAGAGCATATAGGACATCATTATATTAACTTCTAGCTTCCTTTAGTTCCAATACCTTAGTGAATTTATTCTATTCCATTCAATTCTTCTGACCTACCAAAATTCCTCATTATGACGTGGTCGGATTTGTTTAGATGAGTTGTCTATTTCCATAAGTATTTCAGATCAATAAGTACAGAGTATTTACCTTCCTAGGTGTGTGAGTCTTTGGATATTTTTATAGCCTTTTGAAGTATGATTATGTAACCAAAACTTCCATAGATCTAAGTGTATAATTTCAAGACTCTTGATATATGTACATACCAGTAAAACAATCACTGTAATGAAGGTGATGTACATGTATCCATCACCCCAAAATGATTTCCCCCCTTGTTTTATAGTCCATGATTATTAGCTTGATGTGTAATTTCTGTTGGTCCCTGCAGAGTCACTCTTTCCTCAGGGAGAAGTTTTTCTATAGGATGAAAGAATTGCTTGACTTCGTTGCTCTGTGTTGATAGGAGCTCATAATAGAAGTTGATCTGAAGATAAATTTTATGGGCGACTGAGTGGCTCCATTGGTTGAGTGTCTGACTCTTGATTTTGGTTCATGTCACGAACTTAGGCTTGTGAGATTGAGCCTTGCATTGGGTTCCATGCTGAGCATGGAGCCTTCTTGGGATTCTCACCCACCCCACCCTTCCCCCATGCCCCTGCTCATAGTCGCTCTCTATCTCTCTCAAAAAAAATAAATAAATAAGGAGAGAAAAAGAAAAGAAAAAATTTTGAAAATTAGCCAATTAGAAAGTTCCGAGGCCTTTCCTGAAGGAGAGACGATACACTGACAGCTTAGGGAACCTAGCCCTTCTGTGTTGGCCAAAGCCTGAGTGGCAGGGCTGGAATATGTTGTGAGAGTGGTAGACCAAAGGGACAAAATAAAGATATGGATTGGACTGAATTCATTGATAGGAATATGCTCAGTTAAGAGTTGGTATTTAAAGGACAACCCTGACCACTTGCACATGGTGTTGATATTCTGGATGCTATATGGGGTCAATAAGGGCCAAATGCTGGGATTTCCTGGGTATACCATTGAGGAAGGCAGGAAGAAGTCAGGAAGTATAAGAATCAGGCATGTTGAAATGGATCTGTGATGTGCCGTGTGCTCAGCCATCCCTAATCGTGCTTGCTGAAAGACACAGCCATCCATGCACTACCTTCATCAACACACTTACAGATGCATGGGTACAGGAGGTACCAGTGTCCTCGAGGAGCTCTGGGGGAGCTGTCCTACACTGCAGGAGAAGATGGGAGGTGAGGAGTGGGCCGGAGAGGATGCTTCAACCAGCAGAGTCAAGGTGTGTGCAGTCACCCAGGAGCCACGGAGCCAGAATGGTAACCAGAGGACGGGAACCTCAAGGATGTGTGCTGTTGGACAGTTGATCAGGTCTGTCCAGATTGAAGTTGTTGGGCAATGTAGCAGAAAAAATATATATCTAGATTCAGTAGATACTATAGTGAAGAGTCATGGTCTCTTCCCCAGCTATGAGCCCTAAGCCAGTGTGGGCCTCTGAGCCCCTAGAGTGAGGGAGAGACTGGAGCCCTTTGGGAAATGACCATACAACCTCCTACATGTGTGCCATGCATCTCATCTCCCACCCCAACTTTCTCCAAATGTCCCCCAAGACACAGATACTCCTGGTGGGACCAACTCTGGAAAAAAGGGAAACACTACATTTTCTGGGAACTTTTGTAGAATGATTCCGAACATATGTTGATGCCCAAAGACCAGGACTGTTACATGACCTGCCCAACAGTTGGAGTAGGGGCTTTGGAAGGTGTGGAAATAGAAGAAGCCTTGTCCTACATTTAACAGTTCACTGAGACCACAGCGTCATCCTGTGCTCATTTCCCCCGGTCAAGAATGTGGAATGGAAATACTCATATTAGCACCTGGTGGAATTCCCACTTTGGTTTCTGAACCCTGGTCTGATGTTTATTAGGAAAGAGGAGACCAAAGAGAGGCCCTTGGAACCATGCCTTTCCTCAGACTAAATCAGAGGCCATGCAAAATCCATGGAGGGATGAGAGGGATCAGGAAGATTGTGAAGCTCTGCAGAGAGGCAGAGTGGGTTATTCCAACCATTGTTCATTTTACTAGGCTGGTCTACTGTGGATAACAGATGGGTCACGGAGACTCACCCTGACTTTCACAAACTCCATGAGATGAAGACGCAACTGCATCTGTGATTCTGTCTCTGGATTGCCCTGTGGAGGAAAACTGCCAGGTGGAACCCTGCAGCCCACTGGGAACAAACCTTTTGCCCTGAGGTACTGCTTCTGAAGGAATGTCTATGACCAGCAAAGTCAACAATACAAGCTCAGAGCCACATTAAATCATCACTGATGAAAGCAGGCTAGACAACTGTCAAGACGGGCCATCTCTTAAGAAAGGATATTTGGTAAATACATGAAAAAAAATCCTCAACATCACTCTTCATCAGAGTAAAACAAATCAAAACCATGATGAGATACCACCTCACACCAGTCAGATGGTTAAACTGAACAGCTCAGGAAACAACATATGTTAGCCCGGATGCAGAGAAAGGGGAACTCTCTTACACTGCAGGTGGGAATGTCAACTGGTGCCGCCACTCTCGGAATACTGTGGAGGTTCCTCAGAAACTTAAAAATAGAACTACCTACCCTATGACCCAGCAATTGCACTACTAGATATGCATCCAAAGGATATAAATGTAGTAATTAGAACGGGCACACGCACCCCAGTGTTACCACAGCAATGTCCACAAGAGCCAAACTATGGAAAGAGCCCTGATATCTGTCAACTGATGAATGGATCAAGAAGACTTGGTATAGATACACAACGGATATTACTCAGCCATCAACAAGAAGGAAATCTTGCCCCTTGCCACACTGTGGATGGAACTGGAGGGTATTATGCTAAGTGAAATAAATCATTCAGAGAAAGACAAATACCATCAGATTTCACTCATATGTGGACTTTAAGATACAGAACTGATGAACATAGGGGAAGGGAAGGAAAAATAAAAGAGGCTAAAAACAGAGAGGGAGACAAACCATAAGAGACCCTTAACTACAGAGAACAAACAGAGTTGCTGGAGGGGAAGTGAGTTGGGGAATGGGGTAATTGGTGGATGGGCATTAAGGACGGCCCTTGATGTCATGAGCACTGGGTGTTATATGCAACTGATGAATCAATAAATTTTACCCCCAAATAAACAATATACTATACGTTAGCTAACTTGAATTTAAATAAAACTTACAAAATACAAGTAAAAACAAAAGAGGTGTGCAAAAAATGTTAAAAAATCACTCTTCTCGCTAGCTTTTTAAAAATACATAAGTATTTCTCACTTTAAACATGTGTTAATATAAGATGTATGTGGAATTTAAGAAATGAACAGATGAACATATGGGAAGGGGGAAAAGAAAAAAAAAGGAGAGACAGAAACAAGCCACAATAGACTCTTAAGGATACAAACTAAGGGTTGATGGAGGGAGGTGGGTGGGGGGTAGGCTAGATGGGGGATGGGTATTAAAGAGGGCACTTGTTGTGATGAGCACTGGGGCTGTATGGACGTACTGAATCTCTGAATTCTACAACAGAAACCCGTTTTGCACTGTATGATCTCTTAACTAAAAATAAAATTAAACAAACCTGTGTTAAGATGGGTTTGCCATTACTACTTTACGTGAATTAAGAAGTATTTTAAACCTTAAAAACTCTAATATTGTAGATATTAATACATGTAACCCATGTAATGAAAAACTCTTTGATATCTTCAATAATTTTTCAAGTGTGGAAGGAAGGGTCTTAAGGGCACAAGGTGTGAGAATTGGGATCCCGGGAATGCCTCCGGCTGTCCTGCCGCTGCTGCGCCACAAGGGGGCAGCATGCTCCCTACTACTCACCCACAGGGGTCTCCCCACATCCCTGTAGAGCACACCTCCCACCTCCTTTCTTTCCTTCTCTGCACTCTCCTGAGCTGCACAGCCTCTTCATGACAGGAAGTAACCTTCTAAGCGTGGTGCCATCAAGACCAAGGCAGTCACATATTACTCTGTAAATGTTCATCAGATGTCTCCTATGCAAAGCTTATCACCCAAGGCTGAGTGCACAGGAGAAGGCCCCTCTCAGAGTTAAGTAAGTAGTGAGGGAGTGGGACCCAAAGGCAAGACACTAAACAGCAACACGGTGATGAGTGCGAAAGCCCTTTATTTTCTCTACAGGACCGAATGTTAAGAATAGATTCCTGACCTGACGGGCGGAGGAAAACCAACAAGGGAGATACTGAGATACTGGCCAGGAATGTCTGGAAGGATCTGGAATCTCAGGGACATAAGAAGGACAAACACCAGGTTCTGAGAGACATAGAAGAGGAGGGATTGGAAAACTAGAAGCCAGGGAACAGGAAGGGGAACACGGGATTTTTCTATTTGGAAGGTGAGGTTTCCCAGAAGTCAGGAGAGTTTGAGCAAAGACCATAGGTAAAATGGGAAGTAGAGGACATTCTACCTTGGGAGGAGTGCAGGTGGGGCTCTAAGGAGCAGACCTACTGGAGGGGCCTCACTACAGAGGCAGGGGCAGGGTCCAAGCTGCCCCCAGCAGTCTGTCTCAGAGAACACAGGACACTGGTGGGTGAAGGCCATGAGCAAGCTAGGTGGGGGTCAGCCTCGTGTGGACTAGCCCGAAGGGACAGTGGTCTGACTTACCCATGCCCATCCTAATACGCCGGAGACACAGAATGAGCAGTGTGGGGGCAGGGGTGTCAGCAGGCCTGTGGTCAGGAGTCCAGATCCGGAAATCTCCATGGAAGAGCATCTGGGAGTCCTGGGCTGAGATGGAGGGAAGGAGGACAGGGAAGACGGAGGGAGGGAGGTGTACAGGAAGAGGCAGTGGGTGGTGTGGCCAGGAAGGGGTTTGGCCCAGGAGCCATCTGCCCTGCAGGAGAGGGAGCCTGACCTCTCTTGCTGGGGGAGCTGCAGGTCAATGGGGTGGAGGGTGTGGGGGGAGGGAGCAGACAGGGCCCTGGAGCCCTGAGGCATGTGGTATTGGGACAACCCCAAGCCCCCTCCAGACTCCAGCAAAGCCTGGAGGCAGCCCTAGAAATGAGTAATGGCCAGCAAGTCTAGCCTCCTCACTTAGTGAAGAAAAGGGACATAGCCGATGAACATAGGGGAAGGGAAGGAAAAATGAAATCAGGTGAAAATGAGAGGGAGGCAAACCGTCAGAGAGGCTGACCTCTAGGACACAAACCGAGGGTTGCTGGAGGGGAGATGGGTGGGGAAAGGATAACTGGGCGATGGGCATTAAGGAGGGCACTTGGTGTCATGAGCACTGGCTGTTACATGCGACTGATCCATGGCTAATTCTTCCCGTGAAACTCAGGGAGGAAAAAAAAAAAAAGAAAAGGAAAGGAAAGGGAGTCCTGGCCAGTGGGATGAATGGCTTCCCCCAACGCCCACACAGCAAGTCTGGCAGAGCGAGGGCGGGACCCAGTTCCTAGCTCCCCCTTCTGCCATGACCCTTCCCCCAGGGTCCCACAGGCGAAAAGAGGCAGGGCCTGGCGAGGTCCCACTGTGTGCCTGGGGTCCCCACCCCTCCTTTACACATCAGCTTGGAAGGGGTGAGCTTCCCTGGGGGCCAACAGCAGGACAGCTGCGCAGAGGGGCAGAGACAGCCCCAGTCTTGGTCCTGGGCGTGGGGGAAGGAGGACAGGCACAGGACGAGGGCCGCAGGAGCCACTGTCTGCTCACCTGTTTGCCCATTTGCTTGAACACAGCTAAGGAGACCGCACCCATGTCTCCCACGGACAACCTCCAGGGATCCTGTGCAGACCAGGAAATCTCCCCAGTTCATTGTAGAGGCAAGGACAGGCTGCCTCAAAATGTGCCATTTTGGTATACTGATTCTCTATTTATGTATTTCTGATTTTAGTTTTAAGCAATCTCTACACCCTACCTGGGTCTCAAACTCATGACCTCAAGATGCAGAGTCCCAGACTCCACTGACTGAGCCAGCCAGGTGCCCCTGGCATACTGAATATTTTCAGCAAAAGTGACTTAGGACACAGCTTATGCAAGGACACTTAGACCTTCCCCCTGAAAGCAGGAAATACACCTCCATGGAAAAGTACCCTCCCTGAAGCAGGAGGTAAAGAGACTGCCTTATCCTCAGAGGTGGGGAAGTTAGAGCCGAAAACGCTTTAGAAACAACCCCTGTTACTTTTTACCAAGTATGGCTCCAGCCCAAACTCTGTCTAGACGTCCTTATTAATCCAAGCTCCCAAAGCTCAGGGTTCTTTGTCCTGTCAATGCCTCACAGATTTACTGTCCCTTTGTCTAAAATGGGTGAAACTGCCTGCCTTGGTCCCTTCTTGGAGTCTCAGTCGCATTATTGGGCCCCCAATCACTGTCCTATTAATCTGACTCACGTAATTTTAATTCTTAGTCCTGCTAAGACCTTGAGGGTGGAGAAGAACTTCCCCTCCCTTCATCAAGCCCTAGTAGGAGGCTCTGAGTCTCCCCAAGGAGAAGACCTCACTTCCCACCACCTGCATCCCAACCTCTGGCCTTGGGGAGCATTGAGGAGGTTGGGTAGGGGGGAGCCCCAACTGCGGGAGCCCAGAATAGGCTGCCTGGGTCAGGACCTGCACTGTGCAGCCCGGCCCTCCCTGAAGTCCGGGTGGGCCTGGGATCACGGGGCCCGCTATGGCCTTCTGACCTGCAAGAACTCACTGGCATCACGGGACCCCCCAGTGTGGACTCCCTTGTGTTTCAAAGCCAGTCTAACCTCTCAGTCCTGCCGACTGCTGATCCTGTTCTCACAGCCCCCCAAGTCACTCTCGTCCTGATGTGATGCCCCAGGGTCACGGTCAAGGAACCTCAAAAGCCCTATGTTCAGGAGAACTCTCCCCACGCTTGTCCTGTTCCACATCACTGGGTACTCTGCCCCAAGCTGGCGCATGCGCAGCACTCTCCTCTCAGCTGACCCGAGGCACTGAGGGCACTGCAGGCCTCTGGAGCCAGGACTGGTCCCTGGTCACCAGTGTAGTGGGGCCCACACAGCAAAAATCACCATGAGATCATGGGGCACTCGACATACACCAACTTCCAAGCACTAAGCTACACAAATGCCCATCTTTTCCCCTACAGTAGAACCACGAGTATCTGCACTGCTTTGCCAGGATGGAGCAGGCAACTGACAAATCAGCCCCGGCCCTATATGAGTGACCTGGGAATACTGAGTATGGGGAAGACTTGGACCCCATCAGGCAGAATGTCACCTTTTAAAAGCTGCTTCCAAAAAATTGGGGGGTTGACTCCCTCTACCCTGGAAGGTATGCAGGTGGTTGGGAAGCAGCCTGAGCAACATAGCCTGCCCAAGCCTGGCTGATGGGGTTCTTACTGTGCATGCACACGCTGTGCATCAACAGGGCAAGAAACGGGAGAGGCTGGTCACTGGAGCAGGCTTCTGGGGACACAAGGCCACCTGCCTCATTCTAAACTCTAATTACACAGTTTTTCACTGAAGGCAGAGATGGAGAAACCAATCTTGCCAGGACAGAGCCAGACAGGCTGGGTAGGGCACTGGAATTCCAGCAAGACTCACCAGGGAGCCTTTACTGCTGGTCAAGCCTGGAACCCCATCCAGAGTGGGTCCAAATGGGTACTGACTCTGGCCAGTTGAAAACTGCAGCCTCCTGGAGGTATCACATTCCCTGGTTTCAAACTCTAGTGTGAAACTCTAATAATGAAAACAGTAGGGCACTCAGACATATACATGAATGGAATGGAATAGAGAGCCCAGGAAAAACCATGCATATAAAGGTCAATAAACTGATGACAAAGAGGCAAGTCCATACAAGGGGGAAAAGACAGTGTCTTCAATAAAGAGTATTGGAAAGACTGGACATGCATAAGAATGAGACTGGACTACTGTCTTACAGCATACAGAAAAATAAATTCAAAATGAATTACAGACTTGACTGTAAGAACCAAAACCATGAAACTCCTAGAAGAAAATATAGCCAGGATGCTCTTTGACATTGGTCTCAGCAATATATTTTTTGGACCAGTCCCCTCAGGCAAGGGCCACAGAAGCTAAAATAAACAAATGGCTTAATATCAAATGAACAGCTTTTGCACAACAAAGGAAACCTACAACATAACAAAAAGGCAACCCAGTGAATGGGAGAAAACATGTGCAAAACGTTCATCCAATGAGAGTTAATATTGAGAATATGTAAAGAACTTATACAACGTCATGCCAAAACCACTAATAACCTGGTTTAAACATGGGCAGAAGACTTGAATCGACTGTTTCTCAAACAAAACACAGATGGCAAACAGGCTTCCGAAAAGATGTTCAATATCACTGATCATCAGGGAAATGCATATCAAAACCACAATGAGATATGGCTTCCTACCTGTCAGAGTGGCTATTACCAAAAAGACAAAAAATAACAAGTGTTGTTGAGGATGTGGAGAAAATGGAACCCTCGCGCACTGTTGCTGGGAATGTGCATTGGTGCAGCCCTACGGAAAACATTAGGGAAGGTCCTCAAAAAATTAAACATAGAAATACTGTATGACCCAGCAATTCCACTTCTGGGTATATACATGAAGAAAACAAACAAACAAACAAAAAAAAACACCAATCCGGAAAGATATACACATCCTTGTGTTTCTGGCAGCATTATTTACAAGGGCCAAGATTTGGATGCAACCCTAAATGTCTGTCGATAAATGAATAAAGAAGATGAGGCATGTATACATAAGGAATATAACTCAGCTGGGAAAATGAATGCAATCTTAACATTTGCAACAACTTGAATGGACCTAAGAGTATTATGCTAAGTGAAATGAATCACAGAAAAACAAACCTAGAGTGATTTCACTTATATGTGGAATCTAAAACACAAAACAAATTGGAACCAGACTCATAGATACAGGAAACAAGCTTTTGGTTACCAGACGAGGAAGGGGTCGGGGCAGATTATATAGGTAAACGGGATTAAGCGGTACAAACTTCCAGTTATAAAATAAACAGGCCATGGGGATGAATATACACGTAGGGAATATAGACAATATAATTACAGTCACTTTGTAGGATGACAGACGGTAACTAGACTTACCCTAAGGATCATTTAGTAATGTATAAAACTATCGGATCACTCTGATGTACACCATCTCATTTTTATTGTATACCAATGACACTCCAATTAAAAAAAGTAATTAAATTGAAAAAAAATAAAAAATAAAACTGCTACCTCACAAAGATTCTGGGGCTGGGCTCCCCCTACCAAGCATACCGGGCAGTTACTTGGGGCTAAGGCCCCAGGTGCCCAAGACCTGCTGAAGGAGTGTGCCCTGCACATGCAGGGCTGCTCAGTGCAGCGTTCCCAGGGATTTGGAACAGGGCAAGGGTTTGCAGACTCTGGTTTCAGGAGCTGGCTCTCAGGGTACAAGGGGTTTGTACAGTCACATGCCTTATATGCACAATGCAGCCTAGGCTCACCTTAGGCACAGCTGGAGGATACTGAACTAGCTACGGCAAGGAAGGGCCACTGGCTGGCAATTCCTCCAGTAAGAGAGAGCTGGGCTGTCTGGCAAGGGAGACACCAGGTCCCCAATCAGGCAAACAGTCCAGACGTACTGTACATGGACCGGGCAGTTCAGGGATGCCCAGGATCTGGAACAAGGCGAGTGTCTGAGGAGGCCAGGTCATTGGATCCGTCTCTAGAGGGATAAGGGGTATGTCTAACTTCAAGACATAACCTGCAGAAACGAGCATACTTTTCCCAAAGACACAGCTGGAAGAGACTGGAATATATTCCCAGGGCAGAGTTAGTTGGCTGGAAGATGATTCTTCCAAGAAGAGTCCTCTGGGTTCCCTGGTTCTGGAAGAGCCCTGGACCTGATTAGGCTACAAGTCCAAATAAGGATTTGCAGCTGCTGCCTCAATGTGATTCTCGGGGAGTGAGCTGGGGACTGTGCACCCCAAATCCGGGCCCGAGGCCCTCCCACCTACTCTGTGCTGCCCTGCAAGCAGGTGCGCTCCAGGGGAAGCTGGTGGCCTCTCGGGCTGAAGTCACACATTTCCCATTCTTGGGGTCTTCATCCATTCTTAACAACTGAGCCACTCAGGCGCCCCTATCTTCATCCATTCTTTTTTTTTTAATTTTTTTATTGTTATGTTAATCACCATATATTACATCATTAGTTTTTGGTGCAGTGTTCCATGATTCATTGTTTGTTCATAACACCCAGTGCTCCATGCAGAACGTGCCCTCCTCAATACCCATCACCAGGCTAACCCATCCCCCTACCCCCCTCCCCTCTAGAACCCTCAGTTTGTTTTTCAGAGTCCATCATCTCTCATGGTTCGTCTCCCCCTCTGACATACTCCCCTTTTCTTCCTCTCCTGTTATCTTCTTCTTTTTCTTTTTTCTTAAAATATGTTGCGTTATTTGTTTCAGAAGTACAGATCTGTGATTCAACAGTCTTGCACAATTCACAGGGCTCACCGTAGCACATACCCTCCCCAATGTCTATCACCCAGCCACCCCATCCCTCCCACCCACAACCACTCCAGTAACACTCAGTTTCTTTCCTGAGATTAAGAATTCCTCATATCAGTGAGGTCATGTGATACATGTCTTTCTCTGATTGACTTATTTCACTCAGCATAACACCCTCCAGTTCCATCCACGTCGTTGCAAATGGCAAGATCTCATTCCTTTTGATGGCTGCATAATATTCCATTGTGTATATATATATATATATATATATATATATATATATACCACCTCTTCTTTATCCATTCATCTGTCAATGGGCATCTTGGCTCTTTCCACAGTTTGGCTATGGTGGACATTGCTGCTATAAACATTGGGGTACACGTACCCCTTCGGGTCCCTACATTTGTATCTTTGGGGTAAATACCCAGAAGTGCAATGGCTGGATCGAATGGTAGCTCTAATTTCAACTGTTTGAGGAACCTCCATACTGTTTTCCAGAGGGGTTGCACCAGCTTGCATTCCCACCAACAGTGTAGGAGGGTTCCCCTTTCTCCACATCCCCGCCAACATCTGTCATTCCCTGACTTGTTAATTTTAGCCATTCTGACGGGTGTGAGGTGGTATCTCATTGAGGTTTTGATTTGGATTTCCCTGATGCCGAGCGATGTTGAGCACTTTTTCATGTGCCTGTTGGCCATTTGGATGTCTTCTTTGGAGAAATGTCTGTTCATGTCTTCTGCCCATTTCTTGATTGGATTATTTGTTCTTTGGGTGTTGAGTTTGATAAGTTCTTTATAGATTTTGGATACTAGCCCTTTATCTGATATGTCATTTGCAAATATTTTCTCCCATTCTGTCGGTTGTCTTTTGGTTTTGTGGACTGTTTCCTTTGCTGTGCAAAAGCTTTTTATCTTGATGAAATCCCAATAGTTCATTTTTGCCCTGGCTTCCCGTGCCTTTGGTGAAGTTTCTAGGAAGAAGTTGCTGCGGCTGAGGCCGAAAAGGTTGCTACCTGTGTTCTCCTTTAGGATTTGGATGGACTCCTGTCTCACGTTTAGGTCTTTCAACCATTTGGAGTCTATTTTTGTGTGTGGTGTAAGGAAATGGTCCAGTTTCATTCTTCTGCATGTGGCTGTCCAATTTTCCCAACACCATTTGTTGAAGAGACTGTCTTTTTGCCATTGGACATTCTTTCCTGCTTTGTCAAAGTAAGTTGACCATAGAGTTGAGGGTCCATTTCTGGGCTCTCGATTCTGTTCCATTGATCTATGGGTCTGTTTTTGTGCCAGTACCATACTGTCTTGATGATGACAGCTTTGTAATAGAGCTGGAAGTCCGGAATTGTGATGCCGCCAGCTTTGCTTTTCTTTTTCAGTATTCCTCTGGCTATTCTGGGTCTCTTCTGGTTCCATACAAATTTTAGGATTATTTGTTCCATTTCTTTGAAAAAAGTGGATGGTATGTTGATGGGGATTGCATGGAATGTGTAGATTGCACTAGGTAGCATTGACATCTTCACAATGTTGATTCTCCCAATCCATGAGCATGGAACGTTTTTCCATTTCTTTGTGTCTTCTTCAATTTCTTTCCTGCGTATTTTATACTTTTCTGAGTACAGATCCTTTGCCTCTTTGGTTAGATTTATTCCTAGGTATCTAATGGTTTTGGGTGCAATTGTAAATGGGATCGACTCCTTGATTTGTCTCTCTTCTGTCTTGTTGTTGGTGTATAGGAATGCCACTGATTTCTGTGCATTGATTTTATAGCCTGCTACTTGACTGAATTCCTGTATGAGTTCTAGCAGTTTTGGGGTGGAGTCTTTTGGGTTTTCCACATACAGTATCATATCATCTGCAAAGAGTGAGAGTTTGACTTCCTCTTTGCCGATTTGGATGCCTTTGATTTCTTTTTCTTGTCTGATTGCTGTGGCTAGGACTTCTAATACTATGTGGAATAGCAGTGGTGAGAGTGGACATCCCTGCCGCGTTCCTGACCTTAGGGGAAAAGCTCTCAGCCTTTCCCCATTGAGAATGATATTCGCTGTAGGTTTTTCATAGATGGCTTTTATGATATTGAGGTATGTATCCTCTATACCTATACTCTGAAGAGTTTTGATCAAGAAAGGATGTTGTACTTTGTCAAATGCTTTTTCTGCATCTATTGAGAGGATCATATGATTCTTGCTCTTTCTTTTGTTAATGTATTGTATCACGTTGATTGATTTGCGGATGTTGAACCAGCCTTGCAGCCCAGGAATAAATCCCACTTGGTCCTGGTGAATAATCCTTTTAATGTACTGTTGGATCCTATTGGCTAGTATTTTGGTGAGAATTTTTGCATCCATGTTCATCAAGGATATTGGTCTGTAATGCTCTTTTTTGATGGGGTCTTTGTCTGGTTTTGGGATCAAGGTAATGCTGGCCTCATAAAATGAGTTTGGAAGTTTCCCTTCCATTTCTATTTTTTGGAACAGTTTCAGGAGAATAGGTATTAATTCTTCTTGAAATGTCTGATAGAATTCCCCTGGGAAGCCATCTGGCCCTGGGCTTTTGTTTGTTGGGAGATTTTTGATGACTGCTTCAATTTCCTTCGTGGTTATAGGTCTGTTCAGGTTTTCTATTTCTTCCTGGTT
The DNA here is from genome assembly GCF_037043125.1 of Eumetopias jubatus. Lineage (NCBI taxonomy): Eukaryota > Metazoa > Chordata > Mammalia > Carnivora > Otariidae > Eumetopias > Eumetopias jubatus. The sequence goes on from NW_028274996.1 coordinate 86,260, forward strand.
CAGTTTTGGTAGTTGCTACATCTCTAGGAATGCACCCATTTCTTCCAGGTTATCTAATTTGCTGGCATAGAGTTGCTCATAATATGTTCTTATAATTGTTTGTATTTCTTTGGTGTTGCTTGTGATCTCTCCTCTTTCATTCATGATTTTGTTGATTTGGGTCATTTCTCTTTTCTTTTTGATCAGTCTGGCCAGGGGTTGATCAATCTTGTTAATTCTTTCAAAGAACCAGCTCCTAGTTTCGTTGATGTGTTCTACTGTTCTTTTGGTTTCTAGTTCATTGATCTCTGCTCTGATCTTTATGATTTCTCTTCTCCTGCTGGGTTTAGGCTTTATTTGCTGTTCTTTCTCCAGCTCCTTTAGGTGTAGGGTTAGGTTGTGTATTTGAGACCTTTCTTGTTTCTTGAGAAAGGCTTGTATTGCTATATACTTTCCTCTAGGACTGCCTTTGCTGTATCCCAAAGATTATGAACAGTTGTGTCTTCATTTTCATTGCTTTCCATGATTTTTTTTAATTCTTCTTTAATTTCCTGGTTGACCCATTCATTCTTTAGTAGGATGCTCTTTAGCCTCCATGTATTTGAGTTCTTTCCGACTTTCCTCTTGTGGTTGAGTTCTAGTTTCAAAGCATTGTAGGCTGAAAATATGCAGGGAATGATCCCAATCTTTTGGTACCGATTGAGACCTGATTTGTGACCTAGGATGTGATCAATTCTGGAGAATGTTCCATGGGCACTAGAGAAGAATGTGTATTCCTTTGCTTTGGGATGGAGTGTTCTGAATATGTCTGTGAAGTCCATTTGGTCCAGTGTGTCATTTAAAGTCTTTATTTCCTTGTTGATCTTTTGCTTAGATGATCTGTCCATTTCAGTCAGGGGGTGTTAAAGTCCCCACTATTATTGTATTGTTGTCAATGTGTTTCTTTGCTTTTGTTATTAATTGCCTTCTATAATTGGCTGCTCCCATGTTCAGGGCATAGATATTTACAATTGTTAGATCTTCTTGTTGGATAGACCCTTTAAGTAGGATATAGTGTCCTTCCTCATCTCTTATTACAGTCTTTGTTTTAAAATCTAGTTTGTCTGATATAAGGATTGCCACCCCAGCTTTCTTTTGGTGTCCATTAGCATGGTACATGGTTTTCCACCCCCTCACTTTCAATCTGGGGATGTCTTTGGGTCTAAAATGAGTCTCTTGCAGACAGCATATGGATGGGTCTTGTTTTTTAATCCAATCTGATAGCCTGCGTCTTTTGATTGGGGCATTTAGCCCATTTACATTCAGGGTAATTATTGAAAGGTATGAATTTAGTGCCATTGTATTACCTGTAAGGTGACTGTTAACTGTCTGTTGTCTGTGTTCGTTTCTGCTCTTTGCTGCTTTTAGGTTCTCTCTTGGCTTAGAGGACCCCTCTCAATATTTCTTGGAGGGCTGGTTTCGTGTTTGCAAATTCCTTTAGTTTTTGTTTGTTCTGGAAGCTTTTTATCTCTCCTTCTATTTTCAATGATAGCCTAGCTGGATATAGTATTCTTGGCTGCATATTTTTCTCGTTTAGTGCTCTGAAGATAGCTTGCCAGTCCTTTCTGGCCTGCCAGGTCTCTGTGGATAGGTCTGTTGCCAATCTAATGTTTCTACCATTGTAGGTTACATATCTCTTCTCCCGAGCTGCTTTCAGGATTTTCTCTTTGTCTCTGAGACTCGTAAGTTTTACTATTAGATGTCGGGGTGTTGACCTATTATTATTGATTTTGAGAGGGGTTCTCTGTGCCTCCTGGATTTTAATGCCTGTTTCCTTCCTCACATTAGGGAAGTTCTCTGCTATAATTTGCTCCAATATACCTTCTGCCCTCTCTCTCTCTCTTCTTCTTCTTCTGGGATCCCAATTATTCTAATGTTGTTTCGTCTTATCATATCACTTATCTCTCGAATTCTGCCCTCATGATCCTGTAGTTGTTTCTCTCTCTTTTTCTCAGCCTCTTTATTTTCCATCATTTGGTCTTCTCTATCACTGATTCTCTCTTCTGCCTCATTTATCCTAGCATTTAGTGCCCCCATTTTTGATTGCACCTCATCAATAGCCTTTTTGATTTCGATTTGGTTAGATTTTAGTTCTTTTATTTCTCCAGAAAGGGTTTCTCTCATAACTTCCACGCTTTTTTCAAGCCCAGCTAGTATCTTTAAAGTCATGATTCTGAACTCTAGGTCCGACATCGTACTAATGTCCGTATTGTGTAGGTCCCTGGCTGACGGTACTACCTCTTGTTCTTTTTGCTGAGGTGATTTCTTTCGTCTTGTCATTTTGTCCAGAGGAGAATAGATGAATGAGAGAACAAAATGTTAACAGGTTTAAAACGTCCCCAGCAAATATACTGTATACAAATCAGAAAAGACCTGAAACCAGGGGAAAAGAAAGGGAAAGAAAGAAAACAGAAAGAGAAAAAGAAAAAAGAAAGAAAAAAAAAGATAAAAACAAAAACAAAACAATACAAAAAAGGCAGAATATGATCAAATATAATCAGGCTAGTGCATAGATCAGTGCCACACACTAGATTTTGGGCGTATTTTGGTCTGTTAGAAAAAAGTGCCTCCTAAAATTTTAAAGGAAGAAAGACATATATGTATAAAATAAGGGTTGATACAATGAAGGGATGGAAGATGACTGTAAAGATGATAATTATAAAAGATCTTATAAAAGGACTTGGTAAGATAAGTTGTTTGAAAAAAGAAAGAAGATTTAAGAAAAAAAAAAGGAAAAAGGGAGAGAATGTGATCAGGCAGGAGACTAGAACAAAGCCATACACTAGTGATTTAGGGTATATTTTGATCTGTTAGAAGAAACTGTACCTCAAAATTTTAAAGAGAGAACAACTTATATATATATGCCAAAAATAAGGGTAACTACTATGAAGGGATAAAATATGACTCTAAAAATGAAAAATAAAAAATGTTTTGTTTTTTTAAAAAGGGATTTATAAGATGTTGGTTGAAAAAGGGAAAAATAAAAATAAAAAAAACAGTCAACAAAAATTAACTTTGATGAAATAATGAATCTTGGTAAAAAAAAAAAAAAAAAACAGCCGTGAATCTATGGGCAATATTCTCCTAGCGCTGGAGTTCTCCTATTCTCCTTGATCGATCAACTTGGTCTTGGCTTGCTGGCTGTTTGGGCTGATCTTCTGGGGGAGGGGCCTGTTGCTGTGGTTTCCAAATGTCTTTGCCGGAGGCAGAATTGCCCCGCCCTTGTCGGTCCGGGCTAAGGAAGCTGCTCCGGTTTGCTCTCAGGAGCTTTTGTTCCCTGCAAGCTCTCGGTACAGCTTTGGAGGACCAGGGCAGAAATGGTGGCCTCCCAATCTCCACTCGGAGGAGCTGAGAACTCGGGGCCCCGCTCCTCAGTGTGCCCCCAGAGAAAAGCAGTCACTTCCGTGTCCCCGGTCTCCGGCCGCACTCCGTGCTCACCCGGCCTGTGATCGAGCGTTGCTATCTCTGGCACCCGACCCCGCGCGGAGTCTCCAAACCCAGCAGATCCCTGCAGTGCGTTCCCGCACCGCTCCTCCCCGGGAAGGAAGGGGAGTCTCCCCGGATCTGCTGCTTGTTGGGTCCCTGCTGGGGGAGCCGTGCCCCGACTGGGCCGCAGATCACAGTTTATGGCAACCCCGAGCTGAGAGCCCGCGCCTCTGCTCCGTATCTGCAGCCGGCTTCCCTGCTCTGATACCTGGGAGCTCTGGCGCACTCGGGCACCCCCGGTCTCTCTGTGACCCCAAGGGTCCTGAGACCACACTGTCCCGGGAGGATTCCACCCCCCGCTTAGCCACTGCAGCGACGTCCCTCCGCCGAGCCAACTTCTAAAAGGTCCGATTTTGTGCTCCGCGGCTCTATCACTTGCCAGAGGCGGCCGGCGGAGGCCCCTCCCCCTCCGTCTATCCTCCCGAATATCGCCTGGGATTCACTTCTCTGCACGGCCTACCTTCCAGTAAGTGGTCGCTTCTCTGTTCAGAGAGTTGTTGCTACTCTCCTGTTCGATCTCCTGTTGAGTTCGTAGGTGTTCAGAATGGTTTGATCCCTATTCAGCTGGATTCCTGAGACCAGACGAAATCTAGGTCTCCTACTCCTCCGCCATCTTGCTCCGCCTCCTCTTCATCCATTCTTGTTCACCGCAAGTCCCTCTCCACTGGGTTGCTTGGGCCCCATGGTAGGAAGAAACTCACCAGCTGTGCCCCCACCGCACTGTGCTAGGGTCCTCCAGAGGAGGCTCCACGGTGCAAGGATCTGGGGTTTGTCCACCATGCAGCCACAGCAGGGCTGTCACCAAATAGGCACCTAGAAATGCTGCATGAAGGATGGATCCTGCCACGAAGTCTGGGATGGAGGAAACCAGGAGCTCTACTGGGGTAGAAATCTTGTAGAGTCAACAACTCCACCTCCCAACCTGTGGAAGGAGTCTCCCACATGATCCAAGCAGCCTCTATTAGAGAGCCCACCCCTGTCCCTCCACAGCTACTCCAGCCCTGAGAGACCCTACGATATCTAATCCCAACACAACCTCGGGGGCCAGCACTGATGTGGGAAACAAAGGCAGAAGAAAAATTATTAAATTTCCTTATACCTACAGCCCACTGATAAGCCCTTGAAACAGGTAGAGGGACATTTCTTCTAGGGACTCAGCTGCCTCTATTGATACTTTGCTAAGGGGGAAAGGCAATCCTAGCCCGGAAGCACCCCCAACCCCCAGATCCTGTAGGTCCAACTTTAGCATATCAAACTTTCTTTGGAAACTTCCTTTATCTCTAAACCCCCCAAGATATGTGTTGGTAATCACCCCCCAAGCAGATAGCCCACCGATATACATCTGAAGGTTCTCATGACTCAGGTTTTATTAGGTGGTAATAAATGGCCTTTTCCCAACAATAGGTAGCCCCCTCAAGGTCCTGGAAACCTTGCTTCCAAAGTTCCTTAGAGACTTACCCTATCCCTAACCCCCTCTCAACTTGAAAGTATATAATGGGCCGTTCCTCATGACCCCAGTGCAGCTCTTCCTGCCTATGGGTCCTGTCCCCGAGCTTTCAAAAAACCACCTTTTTGCACCAAAGAGGTCTCAAGAATTCTTTCTTGGCCATTGGATTTGACCCCTAATGTTCTTTCCTACATAGTCCCACCTCACGGAACTTTCCCATCCTCCCACCTTGAGAGTGGACTTCCACTTTAATTAGGTGTTTGGTGCTTGCTACATCCCTGCTGACTGTCTTAATTCAAGCACGGATCAGATCCCTGCATGAATCTTCTCCTGGAGGATCCAGGAACTGAGACCTCCATTCACACAATGCAGACTCAGGGGTAACAGCTTCAAATGATGCATGAGTGCCACCAATTGGCACCTACTGCCTCAGAATGATGGGGGGGGGCTCTCCCATCCTCTACACTGTGCAGGCATTTGGGGACAGGCACTAACTCCCCGGGCCCGGAGGGCCCCAGTGCCCAAGGTCTGCAGAAGGACTACGTGCTGGGCATGTGCGGCTGTGCAGACCAGTGTCAGGAGGGATCTAGAACTGGCAAGGGTCTTGGAGTCCTGATCACAGGATTCAGCTCTTGCAGGACCAAGTTTGTGCCTAATCGGAAGCTCTACTCGGCACAAGTGGGCATGGTCCCCCTGAAGGCCGAGATGGAGGAAATGGTAGCACCTTGCCTGCATCAGCCCAGCCCCCTGGCTAGGGTCTCCTTCACTGAGAGACTTGCTTACTGGTCAGCCCAGGCCACTATCAGGCAGTCAGTCCAAACGGGGACTGGTAGTCCCCAGTTTAAAGCTGCCACCTCAGGAAGATTCAGGGGGCATCGGGCACTGTCCCCTCTGGAGGCTATGCAGCTTTGGGGGACCAGCCTGAGCCTAACAGGCCCCAAGAGCCAAAGGCCAGCTGACAGAGTACATACTGCACATGCGTGGGAGACACAGGTCAGGGGAGCCTGGAATCTGAACCAGGGCATCCGTAGGGACAGGCTGAGTTCTAGTAGTGAGCTATTGGGGGACCAGGACACAGCCTAATTCCAAGTGCTAGTCTGCACAAATGTGCCAGTTCTTCCCCGTGAAGACACACCTAGAGGAATCTGGACTGCCTGTCAGGCAAGGCAGTGCAGGATGGGTTGAGATTCCGTCCAGTAAGAGAGACCCAAGAGCCTTGATTATGGTAGCCCGGGACCCCATCAGGCAGCCACTCTAAGTGGGGAGTGACTGAGCCAGTTTGAAGCTGCCACCTCAGAAAGAGTTTTGAGGAGTGAGCTCTGTCCACCCCGAGAACGCTGCAGGTTCAGGGGACCTGACTAAGCCCAACGGGCCTGGTAAACCGGGGTAGCCCAACGCTGCTGGCCGACAGTGTAGACACTCTCAGCACACACTACTTGTCTCTCCTGGTTTAGCATCCCATATCCTCTCCTGTCTTTACCTGCTAGACCTAACTGGCTATCACCTGCATGACTCCATACTTACTGTCTGCATCATAGTACGCATACATCTTCGATTTCTTTCCTTTTATTCTTTTCCTTTCCTTTCCTTCCTCTTCCTTCCTTCCTTCATTCCTCTTTCTTATCTTCATTCTTTCCTTCTTCCTTCCTTTTTTCTTTCATTTTCTTTCTTTCTTTCCTTTCTTTCTTTCTTTCTTTCTTTCTTTCTTTCTTTCTTTCTTTCTTTCTTTCTTTCTTTCTTTCTTTCTTTCTTTCTTTCTTTCTTTCTTTCTTTCTTTCTTTCTTTCTTTCTTTCTTTCTTTCTTTCTTTCTTTCTTTCTTTCTTTCTTTCTTTCTTTCTTTCTTTCTTTCTTTCTTTCTTTCGTCTCTCTCTTTCCCTCCCTTCTCTCTCTCCTACCTCACACCCACGCCCCTTCCTTCCTCAGCAGTCATTCATGAGGAAATGTCTCCCTTTATATTCATGCTCCGCAGTCAAGACTTTTAGGACCCATGTCCCACCCACCCAAGGGCTCCCTTCTCTAGCTGGGCCCTCGCCACTATACAAGGGTATGCAGTATAAAATGTCCATTTTCCTGTGAAAACTTTTCTTGTTGAGATTTTAATTTTTTTGTGGTTTTTTGTTTTGTTTTGTTTTGTTTTTTCAGTGAGGGAAAGGCTTGTTGCCTTAGCCACCAATGTGGACAGCAGAGATTGACTACTCCTGGTGCTGTCAGCCCTGTTAACACCACTGAGGACAGAATCAGCCCCAAGTCTCCAGTCCCCACCCCACCCCCACCAGGTCTCATTGAGGGGACAGTCCTGGAGGCTCAGCATGGGCCCTGCCTGTCACAGCAGCTCACTGCCTCATGGGCTTCCACAGCAGAACGCAGAGATCTCACTGCTGTTTCTCACGGCCTAGAGAATGGTAGGAAAGATCTATATCTTCTTTCCCTATCCGTCTTATGTCCTAATGCAGTTATTCCAGGACCTGGAGTAAAGATCCCTTCAAATACAAAACGTGGTAAGACTCGACTTCCTTGGAAACAGATCTCCACTTCCTTGGAAATTGATCTTCAATGTACTGAAGAGAGAAAGAGACGCTTACACCAGACGCGTCAGCGGGAAATGACCCAGAGACACCCTGTTAGGTAAGGACACACATCATCCAGATCTGAGGGCCAAGAGGGGCATTCAAAAGCCTCCAGAATAAACTGCAGTGCATGCACAAATGTTCCTTCTCATTAAGGGACATGCACACTTCCTTGGTCTCAAAATCTAAGTCACGACAACATTAATTAAGTTACATCTACAAGTTACAAAATGATGGCATAATATTTATTATACATTACATATTGTATATACTTATGTTTATATATGATTGCTTTACATTTTAAGCATATGTACATTTCTACTTTTACTTTTAATATTTTAAACTTCAAAATTTTTCTTTAAACATTCTAGGCTTCTGTTTTTTGTCAGTTTGGCATTACACATCATCCACTTGGGAGACAACAGTAAGAAGCATTTTATTTATACTCCCTTTTTATTGTATATTTATTGTTTAGTCATCATCAGTCTCATACTTTCAATGTTTTCAAAAGGTTATCAAGGAGAGAAACATAAGGGTAACAGAGAAGAAATCAACAATGCTACAGCACAGAAGCTCCAGCAGAAAACACTCAACTGGATGCTGAATAATTTTGGAGAGGGGAATGGAAGCATGGATGGCTGGCGGCCCCAGGATTCAAGTCCCTACCTCAGGGCTTTCCAAGGTGGTAAGTCGCCTTGTCCCCCGAAAAGCTTTGTGGTCATCTCCGTCACTGGCCTCCCAGTTTAGGATCGGAGAACAACTTGGAATACATTAAGGATAAAATGAAAGCCCCAACAGAGCTCATTTTATCATCTTCACATGATGATATACTATAAAGTGAAAAGTATGTCCGAGTGAGGTGCTCCTCTGCTGTGAAAACAAGTTGTGCCCTTTCATCGGTATGAGGTTGCATTTGCTCAGGTCTAGAGGAGTGTGATTTAAAGATATTCAAGCAACTATTGCACCCGAAGTGAAAACCGGACCCTTGATTGGCTTATTGCAGACTCTCAGGCTCCAGACCCCAGGTCTCTGGCTTGGGGGGGGGGGGTGGTGGTGTCATGTTCCTCTGGCAGGGACAAGGGGTTGGGAGGGTTTTCTGTAGTCCTCAAAACCTGTGGGTGGTCCCTGCCCTGAAGGCCTGGTTTTAATCACTGTCCAGGAAAGTCACAGCCTGACTTTAACATATGAATGGAAGGAAGAGAGAAAATCTGACTTGCAGGGTCCTTGAGCCAGATCCTGACCCTCCAGGACCCCTGGCAGTTTGTTTTGAATCCTTAAATTAACAAGTAGGGTTTACCTGAGCAAACACACATGGGCAGGGAGGTAAACTTTAGGGCCTCTCCGGGGAGGCTCATGAGGCCCTCTCGGGGGGAGTCTCCCGCGAAGGGCCAGGAGGCAGCCGGCGCCAACACCCAGAGGTCCCCCCAACAGGCGCGCCCCCGCCGCTGCGCTGCTGCAGGAATGGCGGCACCTGCGTCCTGGGCAGCTTCTGCGTATGCCCCGCCCACTTCACCGGCCGTTATTGCGAGCACGACCAGAGGCAGAGGTGCGCGCCTGCGGGAGCGGGCTGAGAGTTGGCCGGGGGGAGAAGGGGCGCTTGACCTTGTGGAGGGGAGCGGGCGCGGCGGGGGGCGCCGGGGTAGAGGTTGGGGGAGGAGAGTGGATGGGCGCAGGCGCTGAGCACGCGCGGGGCGGGGCGGGGCGTGGAGGGGAGCGGACACGAAGGGCGGGGGGCCGGGCGGGGCGATCCCGCCGATGGTGCCTCTCTGTCCGCTCAGGGAATGCGGCGCCCTGATGCACGGAGCCTGGACCCTCCACCGCTGCCGCCTTTGCAGGTGTGTGTTCGCAGCTCTGCACTGTCTCCCCCAGCAGACGCCCGGCAGCTGCGGTAAGAGGATCGCGTCCTGAGCACACAGTCCCCGCACGCCGGGCATTGCTCCTTGGTACCTTCCAATCCGCAGAGATGTAGCTATGCCAGGCGACACAGAAATGAGAAGCTGGGTTGATTGATCACTTAGGAAAGTCACACTGGTTGTGAATCACATAGCATGTTATCATTATTATTTAGAGTGATTCCTAAGTTTACTCTGCCCCGATTGCTGGGTTTAAATGTGTTTTCCAAACAGTGGCCTTTGAGTGAGCAGACTTTGGGGAGCACAGCAGCTGGTAAGCAGAGCCAGCCTGGCAGAGAGGTTGCCCACTCAATCTCCAGTGACACCACGCCAACACCGTCTCCTTAACTTTGAAATGAGGAGGGCACTGGAGCAGGACAGGGACAGGCGTGGATGGCCAGGCGCCGCCCTTTAGAGCCAACCAGGCAGTGCTCCCAGAGAAGGAAGGCACCTTGTAACCACCCTCAGACCTGCCAGGCATAGGAAAAGCCAGGAGGGTGTGGAGAACACATGGGGTGAACACTCATTTGTGAGAATTCTGAGCAGGGAGCAAACTCAAGGCACATGTTTCCCTTGTTAAACTCAGGAACATGAATTTCCTGGGTCAGAAAACAGACTTAGGAAAAGGAAGCACAGTCTTTCCATCCCACATCCTGCACCCTTTCCCCTCTTCAGCATGCTCTGCCTGGACTCCAGTGAGAAGCACAGTGAATGAAGGCACATCCCTTCAGCCTCTTCATCAGCCCTGGGGGCCTTGGCTGTGCAGTGAGCAGTCAAAGCTCCCAGACCCCCTTTTCTGTTCCTCCGTCCACCTTCTTCGACCCTGGCCAAATCCCACAGTTGAAGGGGATGTACTTCCTGATATCACAGCCCTTCAACAGCACCCCCCACCCCTTTGTCCACTGTCAGGACTGCAGGGGAGGGGCACCACTACTGGGGGTGGACCCTCCAATCCAGCCTCCTGCCCCTGCCTTCCTGGTGGGCCCAGTAGTGGAGGAGCGCACTTAATGACTGCTCAGCTTCCAGCCCACCTTCCTGCCCCTCCCTCCCTGTGCTGCAACCTTGGGGAGGATGAGCTGTCAAGAGATGCTAAATGAAGGTACAGCCCATCAACCCCCCCTTCCTGCCCCTCCCTTCTCATGCAGCTGTGCGTGGTGTGGCCAGTGCCAGTAGGGAGAGAGAGATGATAGTACAGCATTGCACGATGTTGCGGGTTGTCCTCCCTGTCTCCTGCCCACCGGGTTTCCCAAAGCACCCTGCTCCTTCTGTTTGCCGGGCTTATGCCCCTGATTCACTGGCTGCTCCTTTTGTGGCTCAGAAAAAGAAGGACACAAGTTAGGGAACAGGCATCGGGATGGCAAGTGGCACCTGTGTGGTCCTACAGGTGAAGTCATTTCCTACATGCCCTTGGCGCTCCCAGCAGGAATGTGGGGCCGGGGCTAGCTGTGGGCATTTGCAGTCTCCTGTGCAAGGCCAGCTTGGGTTCAGAAGCAACAGGGCAGGGACCAGATTCCAGACCCTCTGCTTACTGTTTTCTATCCTTGGAGACCTCCAAGGCTGGGACTGCTGTCTGCCAAGGACTGGGACAGTGGCTCCTCCATGTGACTTCTGCTCATCACAGCTAAACAAAATAGTCATGTTTCACAGTAATTTGTCAGGTGCCGAGAGGATAGGAGCACTTTTGTACTGTTGGACCTTCCTTCCTCAGGGCGGATGACCCTGCTGGCTTGCTGACGGAGGTTATGATGACAGGAGGGATGGTGATGAGAATGATGATGGCTCTCAGTATAGTTCAGGCCCTGTCTCCACCTTATCCCGTTTGATTCTCTTAAGCCCATGAAATAGGTATTATCGTACTTTTTATATTTGAGGAAACCGAGGCTTAGAGGAGTTAACGCCTACCGCTAATAAACAGGATCTGATGTTTCTTTAAGAGATAATCACAAAAGGCTAATTGTCAAATTGAGAAATAATACATTTTATAACATTTAATTATTTAAAAATACTGCCAAGGAACATACCATAGCATATTGATATAATTAATATTATTCTATGAATAGTAAGAATATTACTCTGAATAAAATGGCTACCATTTATGCTCTACATGAGGACATTCCTGAAGTACATCAAACACTTTTTTTAATTGCGATATAATCTACATATAACAGCATATTAGTTTCAGGTGTATAACATAATGACTCGGCATTTCTGTACGTTGTGAAATGATCACCACACTAAGTCTAGTTAATATCCATCACCTTCCATAGTTATGGTTTTCTTTCTCGTGATGAGAACTTTTAAGATCTACAATCTTACTAACTTTCAAATATAGATTTATTAACTTTAGTCAACATGCTGTACATTACATCCCCATGAGTTATTTATTTTGAAACTGGAAATTTGTACCTTTTGATCTTGGATCTTCACCCACTTTGCCCACCTACCAACCCTCACCTTCGGCAGTCACCAAACTTCTTGTATCTGTGAGTTGTGTTGTTTTTACTTAAGATTCCAGATGTGAAGCTTATGGTATTTGTCTTTCTCTGTTCCATCTATTTAATTTAGCAGAACGCCCTCAAGGTCCATCCGTGTTGTCACAAATGGCAAGATTTCCTTCTTTTATGTGGCTGACAAATATTCCATTGTGTGTGTTTGTGTTATCTATCATATATTTTCTTTTATCCACACTTATGTCACATTCATTTTATTTATATCATATATGTTCTTTGTCCATTCATCCATCAGTGTTCACTTAGGTTGCTTCCATGTTTTGGCTATTGTAAAAAATATGCAGTGAACACAAAGGTGCATATATATTTTTGAGTTAGTATGTTTATTTCCTTTGGATAAATGCCCAGAGAGGGAATTGCTGGATCATGCGGAGTTCTATTAATAATTTTTTGAAAACCCCCGTACCTGTTTCCAGAGTGGCTGCACCAGTTTACATTCCCACCAACGGTGCATAAGGTTCAGAATGTGAATCTCAACTACTGTGCCATTTCTGTACTCTTCCTATAGGAATAATTATCAATACAAACTAAAGATATTTTTGATAGTGTTATTTTGAATATTGAAAATAGGGCCATATTCTAAATCTATAGGTGTTGTAAATCCTTTAACGGGGTGTTATGAGGATTTTGAAGAACATATGGAAGATAGAATGGAAAATTATGTTCATAATATAAGGAAAAGAGGTGAATCAAGGATACCTGTGAATGGGTGAGTCGCCAGTAGATAACATCATACTACAAAATCATGACCCACCAGCACCTCCAGGGACCTGAAGGCCATGGGACCTCCTAAGGTCCTTCTTGACCTGATGCTCTGTGGGTCCAAGAATGACAGGCTTTCTCAATGCCAAATAGAATGTCTTTTCAAGGGCATGGTTTTCCATTCTGATTCAGAAGAACGCTATTAGTTTCTCAACCTGCCCTCTACCCTCTCACAGAGATGTTGAAGGATAAACTGAATGCCAAATAATCTTGTTTGTTGCTGTGAGCTATTTTGTCATTTTCCTGTTACATGTTGTAAATGGTGTTTTGTGAATAATATTCTCAATAAATATTGAACGGATTGTCTTTGACCAGTTAGTTCCAAATACAGCTCCAAAGAAGAAACACCATATAAGCCCTTACCTATTATTAGATTGCTTTCAAAAGAAACCATTTTGAGTATTCTAAACGATATGCTTGAGGCAGGCAACTCTCATTACCTCTACTATTTTCTTCATTTACATTTGTTAATTTTGCATTTAAAGAGACAGTGTAGGATAATAGAAAAAGCATTGGAAAAATCCCTCCAAAATACTTGTTCAAATCCCCCAAAATACTTGTTATAATCCTTATGATTTTGATGAAAGGTTGAATAACTTGCTTGTGTTTCAGTCTCTTCAACTGCAAAATTAGAGCTGAATATTTACCCCATTGATTTGTTAAGATGAAAAGGACTTCACCTGTTATATATGATGCACAAAATAATTATTATTTTATTCTCATCCCCATTAGCAGTGTTCAAGTCAATATAGTGAGGTTTCAAAAATTATTTCATAATCTAACATTATATGCAAGTTTCCTGAAATGTGTTTTATAGTTTGTGAACAATATCCACTAATTGAGGGGCATTAAGTTAATTATGGTTAAAAAAAAAAAACAACAAACAAAAAACAGGCTTCCAGCAGACAGGAAGCTTAGTGTTGAGCCAGGCCAAAAACTCATTATACCATGGGGTGGTTAGCCCCCCAAAATTAAGTACTTCATTAGCTTCAAGAACCAGTTTAGTGTTCCAAAATTTAGAGTCTAAGTACTGACAGGGTGAAGTAGCAAACTCAAGTGCCTTCAGAGGTAAACAGGGAATGTGAATGTCAGGTTGGGGTCAGCTCAAGCCTCACCTCATGCTTCCAACTCAGTTTTAAAAACGGTATGTCTGACACCAACCAACCCAAACAAGGAAACAACCATCATAGGGCCAGAACCAGCCTATTCGGCCTATGGGAGAGGTGGCCCTCCAGGGTCATGGCCCCAGCCAGCAACAACATGCTGTGTGGGAGAGAGAGAGACCCTTTGTCCTGCCCTCCAGGGACAGTCTCCCACGCTAGGTGCCATTGCAATGGGTAAGATTCTCTGGGTGTCATGGCAGGAGAGGAAGGCGTCTGGCTCCCAGAGGTATCTGCAAATTGGAGAGTTTTAGGAATGCTGGTTCTGGACCCCACGTTGAAATATGGCGTTCTCCTCATTCAGGGTGGTCTTCATCCTTTTATCTGTTTTAATTTCCCACTCCCCTCCAGTAAAAATACTTGAGTATGTTCCGCATTCAGTGGTGTGAGACAGTGGTCATGCAGAGCAGGTGCAGACTTAATTTTACTTACATCTTCTTTCTCACATTTGCACAGGACTAATACACACGATAAAAATCTGTGCTGTGTTTGACCAAGTCTAAAAAAGGCCTTTTGATAAGGATGTGATACAAATCCTAGGTCACAGTAAGTCATCCCCTGGAGGCAGAGTTTCCTTTTTGGTAGGAGGTGAGTTAATGGCCATAGAACAATTGATTCAGTAGATTCTAAGAAGTACAGTAAATATTGTAAGGCTTAGTTTTACATTTTCTATAAATGTATAGTGGAAGTTCTAATATTGTCTCTCTGAGCTCAGTGGGTGACCATGGGCCTCCCGAGAGGGACACCATATGGCACTCACAGTCCCAATTTGTGGACCCCCGCGGGCAAGGCTGACTTGGTCTAACCAAAGCTGACTAAAGCAGGATCCTGTGAGTTTCTATCCAAGAAATGACTGCCAGCAGGGCCTTAATCCTTTCCTGTGGGCAGCCTGTTTCCTTCCACCACGGAGAGTCAACACTGAAGCTCAGTATGGGCTGACCCCTTTCTCACCTGGATTATTTTTTCAGACCTGGAAGATTTTGTCGCCGCACGCTCCAGTGGACTGAGTGCACAACGCATGCTGAGTGTTCTCTTCCTTCTTCCGTGCTTGTTCTTCCAAAGCCTCCTCAGGGAAGAGGGAGACTGCTGACCAGACCCTAGAGGACCGAACCCCCAGTTCCACATCGGCAGAGCCTTGGCATCCCCGCGCAGCCTGAGCTAGCATGGTCCTCTCTGGGAAAGCCGGGACTTGGGCAGCCTCTCATTTTCTGCGTTGTAGGGAATAGGTTTGTCTCATCTCCTATCAACTGACGCATTCGATGAATATTTTCATTGTTTAATAAATATTTCCGTGGAAGACTGTCTCGCTTCCCTAAGCCTTATTTGAAGGTCTGTGACTTAGACACCATGAGTAAACACTTGTGCTGGGGCCTATTCAACCCTAAATTCTCTGATGATTTCAGAGTA
The DNA here is from genome assembly GCF_037043125.1 of Eumetopias jubatus. Taxonomy (NCBI): domain Eukaryota; kingdom Metazoa; phylum Chordata; class Mammalia; order Carnivora; family Otariidae; genus Eumetopias; species Eumetopias jubatus. The sequence continues at coordinate 101,510 of NW_028274996.1, forward strand.
AACTGAGCACATGGCCCCTCGCAGATGACAACTCTTCCTCGAGCACCCCTTCATCCCCTCCACACACATAGATGCACCATGGCTGTGGCAACACGTCATGTCGCGCATTTGGGCACTGTTTGTCTCCCGCATCACTCTCTGAGTCCTCGGGAGGTAAACACGGGCCCACATGGGCTGTGCTCCGGGTCAAGCAGAGCTGCAGCTTCAGAAAAGCTTCATGGATAAGGAAGGCAAGAGAGGGGAGGGAGGGTGGGAAGGAGGGAGCCAAGACCTGAGTCTGACAGCCAGTCAGCCCACCTCCTTTTCTGCAGCTTCCTCTACTAACCAGTGCCCTTGTGACACCCTTTTCAGGGCAATTAGCACTTACTGGGATTATCACCATCTCCTTAAAAGGAGAAGATTGTACACAGCAGAGCCCATTCTCAAGGCAAGGCAGAGGGAGAATTAGCACAAAGAGGTTACAGCCTCAGGCTCTAGGCTAGCCCTCCAATCTTGGAGTCCAGCCATCTACTAGCCCACCAGGCAAGCACAGCTTCCTTGCAGTAGGCCAGCCACCGAGTCTTGTTCCAGACTCAAACTTGTCCATGCACGTGATGCGCCTTGCTCTTTGTTCCCAAAGCTGCCTTGCTCTGTTGGATCTGGGAACTGTATATATGTAGTGACTGGGGAAGGAGAGGGATACATGAGCGGAAGCTAATGGGCTTCTTGAAGCCTTGGGTGGGGGGAGCTTTAAAACAACCCAAAGGTATGTATTCTTCCAAACAATGCAGTGCCATCCAGGATCTGCTACGCTGGCGTGCATCAGATAATTTCAAGACAGGTGTTACCATCTGGTCTCCATCAGGGTTCTATGATTAATGTGCAAACGGGTGTAGAGAGTGGAAAAAGCAGGGTTAATGATCAATCATACATGGTGCTGTGAGAGGAGCATAAACCATAAGTAAGGAACATAGCCAACAACCACATGAAGCTGGGTTAATAATTAACTCATACAACTCTAGGACTGCTTATGCTTTCAAGACAGTCTAGGAAGCAAGCATCCAGCCTCAGTCTGAACCCCAAGGTGAAATCAATATGAATTTGCAAAAAATAAAGGGACTGAAGGCCCATCTTCCTATCAGTTGCACCGTACTCGGGAGTCAGGCGCTTCTAAGCTGGATCTGCCAATGATATTTCTCTGATAATTTTCACAGCCCTGTTTGGACAGTTCCCACAATGAGAAATCGGAGTGAAAACAAGAAGAATATTACCAATTATTCAGGTAAACAAATAAGAATAAAATGGGAGCAAGGAAAGGACTCGGGAATAGATAATACGGCCTGCATTGAAATATTGATTGATCAAGATATTGGTATTTTATAAGGCTTATGCAATTTCATTTAAAATGTTCCCAGCCGAACTCAACGGAAAGGCCATCCCATGACATCATATTGCCCATGTGATGACGTAACGCCGCACGTACGGGAGTACTTTTGGGGACAGAAAGGTGCCCTGCCCCCAGACAGTTACCACAGTGCTCAACTGTCAAATGCTGCACTGCAGGGGGAGTTTTGACTCCCCCTGGATGAGAGAACACTACACCTCGAGGGGAACAGAGTGCTCGCTGTGAGCTCTGGAACGGAAGTCCCGCTGAGTTCCCCCAGGCTGCTACCGCAGTGCTACACGTAGCGTGCACACATGTGGAAGTACACATATCTCCAGTCATCGGTTGACAGATCCTTAGGTTGTCTTCCTTTCTTCACCATTTTGAGTAATGCCGCGGTGATCAAGGGATTGCAGGTATCTCTTCAAGTCTCTGTTTTTATTTCCTTCACATATATACCCAGAAGTGGAATTGCTAGATCATGAGGTAGTTACATTTTTAATTTTTTGAGGAACTTCATCTGTTTTCCACGATGGTTGTACTGTCAGTGTACAAGTGTTCCCCTTTGTTCACATCCTCATAAATACTCATTAGCTCTTGTCTTTGGTATAAGAGCCATCCTAACAGGTTGCATATGTCATTGTGGTTTTGATTTATATTTCCCTGATGAGTAGAGACATTGAGTCCCCCTATTCAGATACCCGTAGACCATTTCATGTCTTCTTGGGGAGAAAGTCAGGTCAGGTCAGTAAAGAGTTGATTTGGACTATGGTTCCTGAAAAAGTAATTACTAACATTGTGAGACATAAATATTTCTAGGCAATTGTGATTTTTGACAGCAAGGTTGTCTTTAAATGGTTTCCAGTGCATTCTGAGCTGTACCTTCTATATCAGCCCAATTATTCTAGAAACAAACAAGTGATGAACTTTGAAAACTTCTCCTCAGAACTCGATGAATATGTTTATACTATGTGTAGAATATTTACCAAATGCTTTTTACACTTTTATACCAATAGGAAGTATGCTGAAAAACATAGGCAGACAAAAGGACACATTGTCTTACTTTCCAAGGCTGCACTTAGGAAATTGAACTGAGAGGATTGTGCCACATTTGAGAGGCTATAATTGTGGTCCAAAGCAAAAGCAAAATGTGTTAATTATTAGTAGGAATATGTAAGATGTAAACACTCATTTACCTTTTAAGTAGAAAATGGATCCTTTTAATAGAATAATTCCTGACTATAAATAAGAAACCCAAATTAACCATTTTTATCTATATCATCTATCTATCATCATCTATCTATCATCTACCTCCCTCCCTCCCTCTCTCCCTAAGAAAACTTTACCCACCAAACTCAGAAAAGAACATAAACTATCATCCAGTAGTTGTGAAAAGTAAGCCACCAGCTTCTTCATGGCACATGGAGAATTTGAGGATAAAAGGTATTTTCCCTGTAAATAGCTCCCCAGGGGTCCAGAGAGATCATTAAAAAGCTGACACTTCCCAGGACACAAAAAAGGATCCAGGGCTCGTGGTTGGAAATGTCACATAAATGTGTCACCTGTCTTATCTCCACCCTGCCATTGAGGAAAGCACACAGAGACAGCCTTCCTAGGCCAGGATCTCAGCGCTGCCCCATCCCAGGGATGAGCCTTCTCACAGCCCTGCTTTTGCTCACCATGACAGCTGATGCGGGGCCCTCCTTTGGAGACAGCACTTACAAGCTCTCTCCACTGTGGACTGTTTATAGAAGTGATTCTCTCCTTGCCACTTTCCCGTCTCACTCAGACTACCCTGGCACAGTCTAGAAAAGTAGGATCTGTTTCCACAAGGCCATGTGGGCTCTTGCTAAGGGAGGCCCTGAGGACACTGAGAGAAGGAACAGGGAGAGCCACAAGGGGTGATACCAGTCACGGGGTGTCAATGTCCTGACCTTTCAGAGCCTTTAACCCACTTCTGCATTAGAGTTTACTGCAGAGTCAAAGCGAATGCCTGCCGGGCCAGGAGCCCTCTTGTACCTTCGGCCACATCACAGTCCCTCCACCCCAGCCTGGAAGCAATTGATTTCTTGGCTGGGAGCATTAAGTGGAGCTCTGAATGTATGTCCAATGCTTGAGGTCTGCAAAAGCCAGCCTGGCACAAGTCGCTTTGTATCACACGGGCAATAGGCCCTGTGACTGACCTTTCCATTGAATTTATCTTTGAATCCTTATCATTAAGTTCTATAAGCTTTATAGGCACAGGCTTTGTCATTTCACCTGGACCCTCTGCCTTTGGAAAGGAAAACAAGGAGTGGTGTCTCCCCCAGTTAGAACGGCTGGGCCCCCGCACTGATCCCCTGTACAGCAACTGGATCCCGACTAGACGTTATGAAAGTCTGTCATCACAGCGATGGCTGAGTCCCCAGCAGTGACTCCTGGCAAGCTGGATGGGAGCATGCTTGGAAATGTCTGCAGTACTTCTGCTGGTGTGTAGATACTGGCATGCAAGCAAAGGTTCCATAACCAGCTCTCCAGAAAGAAATGGATCTATAAAAAATGTATATTGTTACTTATAATATTTACTGTATATATTTACAAATATGTTATACATTCGAAGCACACATATCTCTCTATTAATAGTAAGGTAGATTCAGTTTGTTATATATAACATATAGATAGATCAGAATTTATACATAATAATAATAGCAACATATATAATATTCTGTTGTAAATATCATGTACCAATAAGCTGTTGTTGAGTTTTTACCCAATTTTGCATCAGAATGCAACCTATGGTTGTGATTCAACCATAATCTGACAAATAATGCTGTATCATAATTCACTCTTTCTGCGATGAAGGTATTGTCATTACGTCTGATATGCGATCTACTGTGAAACAATTTCTAATGCTCCTACAAATGAAATTAATGAACTGAAACCTCTTTGAACTCTGGTACTACATGTGTGAGAACTTCACCGCTTGTTGACATGAGTGACTCCTTTGCTGTGTTAAAATGTACCTGGGTTTAGTTTTAGTCGAGTCTGTTGAGACATAGAGGCACAGAAAAGACTGTTATGAAGGAAGAAGTTTATACGTGCAGATCCCTAGAAATAGGAGGCATGGAACATCACACAGAGCCACATGGGGAAGCACCAGGCTCATTCAGGAGACTGGGCTACAAGGGAAAGTAGAGGCAAAAGTCTTAAATGTGGTTTCCTTAGGAAGGAATGGGCAAGACAAGGTGAGAAGCCTTAGGATTGGGGAGTTTGAAAAATTTCAGCAGACTCTGGGGTGTGGAGGCTGTCATGGTCCAGATTCCTGGTACATTTTTCCCATTGCCCCCTCTGACTCTAACTGACTCTTTGTTTCCCCACGTGGCATGGTGTGCCCGTCCTCCTTGACATCTGTAAGGATAACAAGCTATCTTTGCACTGGCCTTGCCATACCTAAATAATAATAGAGGCCGCATTTGAAGACACTAGGGAAGAGCTATTCATACAGTAGAACTATAACGGACTAAAGAACCACTTAAGCACTGGCACTGGGTCATCACTGTGAGAGCTCCTACAAATGCTGGTACGGTAAATGTGTAACTCATGTTGACTGAACTTCCCCAAAGGCCAGTTCTCCAGGGAATGCCCAGAGGTCAAGGCAAGGATTGTTCGTAATGAGCCTCCACTTGGACCCCATGCATTGTCTCAGGGAAGCCTGGTACTGCTTGGGCCTCCGGAGTTTATTGTACACCAGGGACACCCCCATAAACCTGGGGGGAAATGTCATCACCTCCAAAGAACACGTTCACAGGGCTGGAAATGAACAAAAACCATACTTCCGAATCTCTGTTGCCGAGTCAATAATAACCTCATCTAATAATAAACCTCACCCTGAGCAGGCTTTTAGATGGCATTTGATCAAGCATGAGAAGAGGAAAGGCACCATAACTGTCTTTGTGTGCTCTGTGAGGGAACAGAGCCTTGAGGACTGAATCGGCACAGGGTCAGCATCCGAGAAACAGGGCACTGAAGTTTTGGTGCCTTGATTTAAAGCCCATGCACTGTCTCTCACGTCTCCACTGCCTGGAAGGGACTGTACTTTCCCCCTCCGAGTTTGGCACCAGCTGTGACTTTAGTCCTTGCTCTACAGCCTCCTGTGGGGGGGCGCTTGCCAGGCCCAAGACGTTAGTACCCCAGTCCTTGCTCAGCACTCAAGTCCTTTCTGCATCCAATGGGTACTTGCCCCACCCCCGCCCCCATGCTTCACCGCTTCTCCTTCCCTCACTCCTAAAGTCTTGTGATTATAGGCAGTCCCAGAGGGAATGCTCCCACAGTCTTCAAAGTTTGGAGTTCTGGAGCAGGTCTCCTTCCTGGGGCAGTCAGGCCCTGGGGCAGCCACAACCCACACCCAGCTCTGGTAGGAATCTGAGAAAGGAGGAGCCTTGCAGGCAGAGTTGGGGGACATTCACTCCAAAGTTCCCCAAGTGGGATAAGTTTCACTTCAGATAATGCTGCCAAAAGTGGAAATGCCATTCCCCTGTGGAAAATCTGTCTTCCTCACCTGTCCCTGCCTTGGTTTCTGTGTCATATGCAAAAGGCACTGTAATATAAAAAAGAAGCCAAAGATGTTCTTCAGGGACTGAGCATTAAGAAGGGCACCTGGCTGCCTTCCGAAGAGGATGAACGAGGGGGCCATATGTTGCAGGTGGAGGAAGAAAAAAACAGCAATGGGAGAGGAAAAGCACCACTTAGGTTCCTGTCGACTTGACCAGTAACAATAGGGTCTTGCTGTCTTATGAAGACCTTTGGAAGATAGCAAACCTAGGACATTGTTCTAGTAGGTATAAGCATAAAATGAGACAAATTGTGGTTTGAGTTTTCCTTTCAGATCACGTATATGTATGAAATACGCTACATCTGAATGGACTTTGTGTGCCCTGTCAGGGTCAGTATCTTCTTCCACAAAACAAAATCTGAGACTGCTGGATTGAAAACTGTCACTTACTCACCCCAGAAACTCCTAGAAATCCATCATCTCCAGAAATAGTTTCCATGCCGTCCACAGGGAGGCTCTAAGGATTAAGAGTCATGATGTCAATCATTGCTGGGCTCAGGTGGTGATACTCTACAGAGTCTCTTCATCTGTCCCATGGTCTCATGCACGTAGTCTCTTCCTTCTGCCCTCAGAAGTCTTGATATACATTATCTTATAGTTTAAGGTGGATCAACATCAGAGTGATCCAATAGTTTTATACATTACAAATGATTCTTAGGGTAAGTCTAGTTACCACCCGTCATCTTACAAAGTGACTGCAATTATATTGACTATAATCCCTATGTGTATATACCATCCCCATGGCCTACTTATTTTGTAACTGGAAGTTTGTACCGCTTAATCCCCTTCACCTGTATCATCTGCCCTGATCCCTTCTTCCCCCGCTGGTAACCAACAACATGCTTCCTGCATCTATGAGTCTGGTTCCGTTTTGTTTTGTTTCTTTGTTTTGTTTTTTAGATTCCACATATAAGTGAAATCATACTAGATTTGTCTTTCTCTGACTCATTTCACTTCGCATAATACTCTTAGGTCCATCCGAGTTGTTGCAAATGCAAATAAGATTGCATTCATTGTCATGGCTGAGTTATATTCCTTATGTATACATTCCTCATCTTCTTTATTCATTTATCGAGAGACACTTAGGGTTGTATCCATATCTTGGCCCTTGTAAATAATGCTGCCAGAAACACAAGGATGCCTATATCTTTCTGGATTTGTGTTTTTTTGTTTTCTTCAGGTATATACCCTGAAGTGGAATTGCTGGGTCATACAGTATTTCTATGTTTAATTTTTTGAGGACCTTCCACAGTGTTTACCTTAGTGGCTGCACCAGTGCACATTCCCAGCAACAGTGCGTGAGGGTTCCATTTTCTCTACATCCTCGACAACACTTGTTATTTTTTGTCTTTTTGGTAACAGCCACTCTGACAGGTAGGAAGCCATATCTCATTGTGGTTTTGATATGCATTTCCCTGATGATCAGTGATGTTGAAGAGCTTTTCAGAAGCCTGTTGGCCATCTGTGTTTTCTTTGGGAAAGAGTCGATTCAAGTCTTCTGCCCATGTTTAAATCAGGTTAATTGTGGATTTGGCATGAAGTTCTAGAAAAGTTCTTTACATATTCTGAGTGTTAACTCTCACTGGATGTACCTTTTGCACATGTTTTCTCCCATTCACCGGGTTGCTTTTTCGTTATGTTGTAGGTTTCCTTTGTTGTGCAAAAGCTGTTCAGTTTGATATTAACCCATTTGTTTATTTTAACTTCTGTGGCCCTTGCCTGAGGGGACTGGTACAAAAAATATATTGCTAAGACCAATGTCAAAGAGCTTCCTGACTATGTTTTCTTCTAGGAGTGTTATGGTTTCATTCTTACAGTCAAGTTTGTAATTGATTTTGAATTTATTTTTGTGTATGCCAGAAGACAGTAGTCCAGTCTCATTCTTACGCATGTCCAGTCTTTCCAACACCCTTTATTGAAGACACTGTCCTTTCCCCCTTGTATGGGCTTGCCTCCTTTGTCATCAGTTTATGAACCTTTATATGCATGGCTTCTCCTAGGCTCTCTTTCCATTCACGTATATGTCTGAGGGCCTTACTGTTTTGATTTATTAGAGTTTCGTAGTAGAGTTTGAAATCAGGGAATGTGATAACTCCGTGGAGGATGCAGTTTTCAATTGGCCAGAGACAGTACCCATTTGGACCCACTCTGGATGGGCTCCTGGGCTTGACCAGCAATAAAGGCTCCCCAGTGTGTCTTGCTGGAAGATGCCCTACCCAGCCTGTCTGGCTCTGTCCTGGCAAGACTGGTTTCTCTATCGCTGCCCTCAATGGAAAACTGTGTAATTAGAGTTTGGAATGAGGCAGGTGGCCTTGTGCCCCCAGAAGCCTGTTCCAGTGACCAGCCTCTCCTGTTTCTTGCCCTGTTGATGCACAGTGTGTGCATGTGCAGTAAGCACCCATCAGCCAGGCTTAGGCAGGCCTATGTAGCTCAGGATGCTTCCCAACCACCTGCATACCTTCCAGGGTAAAGGGAGTCAACCCCCCCAAATATTTCAGTGCCTTTTAAGTGGTGACAGTCAGACTGATGGGGCCCAAGACTTCCCAAACTAAGTATTCCCAGGTCTCTCATATGGGGCCGGGGCTGCTTTTGTCAATTGTCTGCTCCATCCTGGCAAAGCAGTGCAGATACTCGTGGTTCTACTGTAGGGGAAAAGATGAGCATTTGTGTAGCTTAGTGCTTGGAAGTTGGCATATGTCAATTACCCCCTCAATCCCACGGTGATTTTTGGTGTGTGGGCCCCACTACACTGGTGACCAGGGACCAGCCCCAGCTCCAGGGACCTGCAGTGCCCTCAGTGCCTCGGGTCAACTGAGAGGAGAGTGCTGCGCATGCGCCAGCTTGGGGCTGAGTAGCCAGTGATGTGGAACAGGACAAGCGTGGGGAGAGTTCACCTGAATGTAGCGCTTGAGGTTTCTTGACCGCGACCCCGTATCATCTAGTCAGAACGAGAGTGACCTGGGGGGCAACGAGAACAGGATCAGCATACAGCAGGACTGAGAGGTTAGACTGGCTTTGAAACAAAAGGGAGTCCACACTGGGGGGTCCCGTGTTGCCAGTGGGTTCTTGCAGGTCAGAAGGTCATAGCGGGCCCCGTGATCCCAGGCCCACCCGGACTTCAGGGAGGGCCGGGCTGCACAGTGCAGGTCCTGACCCAGGCAGCCTATTCTGGGCTCCCGCAGTTGGGGCTCCCCCCTACCCAACCTCCTCAATGCTCCCCAAGGCCAGAGGTTGGGATGCAGGTGGTGGGAAGTGAGGTCTTCTCCTTGGGGAGACTCAGAGCCTCCTACTAGGGCTTGATGAAGGGAGGGGAAGTTCTTCTCCACCCTCAAGGTCTTAGCAGGACTAAGAATTAAAATTACGTGAGTCAGATTAATAGGACAATGATTGGGGGCCCAATAATGCGACTGAGACTCCAAGAAGGGACCAAGGCAGGCAGTTTCACCCATTTTAGACAAAGGGACAGTAAATCTGTGAGGCATTGACAGGACAAAGAACCCTGAGCTTTGGGAGCTTGGATTAATAAGGACGTCTAGACAGAGTTTGGGCTGGAGCCATACTTGGTAAAAAGTAACAGGGGTTGTTTCTAAAGCGTTTTCGGCTCTAACTTCCCCACCTCTGAGGAAAAGGCAGTCTCTTTACCTCCTGCTTCAGGGAGGGTACTTTTCCATGGAGGTGTATTTCCTGCTTTCAGGGGGAAGGTCTAAGTGTCCTTGCATAAGCTGTGTCCTAAGTCACTTTTGCTGAAAATATTCAGTATGCCAGGGGCACCTGGCTGGCTCAGTCAGTGGAGTCTGGGACTCTGCATCTTGAGGTCATGAGTTTGAGACCCAGGTAGGGTGTAGAGATTGCTTAAAACTAAAATCAGAAATACATAAATAGAGAATCAGTATACCAAAATGGCACATTTTGAGGCAGCCTGTCCTTGCCTCTACAATGAACTGGGGAGATTTCCTGGTCTGCACAGGATCCCTGGAGGTTGTCCGTGGGAGACATGGGTGCGGTCTCCTTAGCTGTGTTCAAGCAAATGGGCAAACAGGTGAGCAGACAGTGGCTCCTGCGGCCCTCGTCCTGTGCCTGTCCTCCTTCCCCCACGCCCAGGACCAAGACTGGGGCTGTCTCTGCCCCTCTGCGCAGCTGTCCTGCTGTTGGCCCCCAGGGAAGCTCACCCCTTCCAAGCTGATGTGTAAAGGAGGGGTGGGGACCCCAGGCACACAGTGGGACCTCGCCAGGCCCTGCCTCTTTTCGCCTGTGGGACCCTGGGGGAAGGGTCATGGCAGAAGGGGGAGCTAGGAACTGGGTCCCGCCCTCGCTCTGCCAGACTTGCTGTGTGGGCGTTGGGGGAAGTCATTCATCCCACTGGCCAGGACTCCCTTTCCTTTCCTTTTCTTTTTTTTTTTTCCCTGAGTTTCACGGGAAGAATTAGCCATGGATCAGTCGCATGTAACAGCCAGTGCTCATGACACCAAGTGCCCTCCTTAATGCCCATCGCCCAGTTATCCTTTCCCCACCCATCTCCCCTCCAGCAACCCTCGGTTTGTGTCCTAGAGGTCAGCCTCTCTGACGGTTTGCCTCCCTCTCATTTTCACCTGATTTCATTTTTCCTTCCCTTCCCCTATGTTCATCGGCTATGTCCCTTTTCTTCACTAAGTGAGGAGGCTAGACTTGCTGGCCATTACTCATTTCTAGGGCTGCCTCCAGGCTTTGCTGGAGTCTGGAGGGGGCTTGGGGTTGTCCCAATACCACATGCCTCAGGGCTCCAGGGCCCTGTCTGCTCCCTCCCCCCACACCCTCCACCCCATTGACCTGCAGCTCCCCCAGCAAGAGAGGTCAGGCTCCCTCTCCTGCAGGGCAGATGGCTCCTGGGCCAAACCCCTTCCTGGCCACACCACCCGCTGCCTCTTCCTGTACACCTCCCTCCCTCCGTCTTCCCTGTCCTCCTTCCCTCCATCTCAGCCCAGGACTCCCAGATGCTCTTCCATGGAGATTTCCGGATCTGGACTCCTGACCACAGGCCTGCTGACACCCCTGCCCCCACACTGCTCATTCTGTGTCTCCGGCGTATTAGGATGGGCATGGGTAAGTCAGACCACTGTCCCTTCGGGCTAGTCCACACGAGGCTGACCCCCACCTAGCTTGCTCATGGCCTTCACCCACCAGTGTCCTGTGTTCTCTGAGACAGACCGCTGGGGGCAGCTTGGACCCTGCCCCTGCCTCTGTAGTGAGGCCCCTCCAGTAGGTCTGCTCCTTAGAGCCCCACCTGCACTCCTCCCAAGGTAGAATGTCCTCTACTTCCCATTTTACCTATGGTCTTTGCTCAAACTCTCCTGACTTCTGGGAAACCTCACCTTCCAAATAGAAAAATCCCGTGTTCCCCTTCCTGTTCCCTGGCTTCTAGTTTTCCAATCCCTCCTCTTCTATGTCTCTCAGAACCTGGTGTTTGTCCTTCTTATGTCCCTGAGATTCCAGATCCTTCCAGACATTCCTGGCCAGTATCTCAGTATCTCCCTTGTTGGTTTTCCTCCGCCCGTCAGGTCAGGAATCTATTCTTAACATTCGGTCCTGTAGAGAAAATAAAGGGCTTTCGCACTCATCACCGTGTTGCTGTTTAGTGTCTTGCCTTTGGGTCCCACTCCCTCACTACTTACTTAACTCTGAGAGGGGCCTTCTCCTGTGCACTCAGCCTTGGGTGATAAGCTTTGCATAGGAGACATCTGATGAACATTTACAGAGTAATATGTGACTGCCTTGGTCTTGATGGCACCACGCTTAGAAGGTTACTTCCTGTCATGAAGAGGCTGTGCAGCTCAGGAGAGTGCAGAGAAGGAAAGAAAGGAGGTGGGAGGTGTGCTCTACAGGGATGTGGGGAGACCCCTGTGGGTGAGTAGTAGGGAGCATGCTGCCCCCTTGTGGCGCAGCAGCGGCAGGACAGCCGGAGGCATTCCCGGGATCCCAATTCTCACACCTTGTGCCCTTAAGACCCTTCCTTCCACACTTGAAAAATTATTGAAGATATCAAAGAGTTTTTCATTACATGGGTTACATGTATTAATATCTACAATATTAGAGTTTTTAAGGTTTAAAATACTTCTTAATTCACGTAAAGTAGTAATGGCAAACCCATCTTAACACAGGTTTGTTTAATTTTATTTTTAGTTAAGAGATCATACAGTGCAAAACGGGTTTCTGTTGTAGAATTCAGAGATTCAGTACGTCCATACAGCCCCAGTGCTCATCACAACAAGTGCCCTCTTTAATACCCATCCCCCATCTAGCCTACCCCCCACCCACCTCCCTCCATCAACCCTTAGTTTGTATCCTTAAGAGTCTATTGTGGCTTGTTTCTGTCTCTCCTTTTTTTTTCTTTTCCCCCTTCCCATATGTTCATCTGTTCATTTCTTAAATTCCACATACATCTTATATTAACACATGTTTAAAGTGAGAAATACTTATGTATTTTTAAAAAGCTAGCGAGAAGAGTGATTTTTTAACATTTTTTGCACACCTCTTTTGTTTTTACTTGTATTTTGTAAGTTTTATTTAAATTCAAGTTAGCTAACATATAGTATATTGTTTATTTGGGGGTAAAATTTATTGATTCATCAGTTGCATATAACACCCAGTGCTCATGACATCAAGGGCCGTCCTTAATGCCCATCCACCAATTACCCCATTCCCCAACTCACTTCCCCTCCAGCAACTCTGTTTGTTCTCTGTAGTTAAGGGTCTCTTATGGTTTGTCTCCCTCTCTGTTTTTAGCCTCTTTTATTTTTCCTTCCCTTCCCCTATGTTCATCAGTTCTGTATCTTAAAGTCCACATATGAGTGAAATCTGATGGTATTTGTCTTTCTCTGAATGATTTATTTCACTTAGCATAATACCCTCCAGTTCCATTCACAGTGTGGCAAGGGGCAAGATTTCCTTCTTGTTGATGGCTGAGTAATATCCATTGTGTATCTATACCAAGTCTTCTTGATCCATTCATCAGTTGACAGATATCAGGGCTCTTTCCATAGTTTGGCTCTTGTGGACATTGCTGTGGTAACACTGGGGTGCGTGTGCCCGTTCTAATTACTACATTTATATCCTTTGGATGCATATCTAGTAGTGCAATTGCTGGGTCATAGGGTAGGTAGTTCTATTTTTAAGTTTCTGAGGAACCTCCATAGTATTCCGAGAGTGGCGGCACCAGTTGACATTCCCACCTGCAGTGTAAGAGAGTTCCCCTTTCTCTGCATCCGGGCTAACATATGTTGTTTCCTGAGCTGTTCAGTTTAACCATCTGACTGGTGTGAGGTGGTATCTCATCATGGTTTTGATTTGTTTTACTCTGATGAAGAGTGATGTTGAGGATTTTTTTTCATGTATTTACCAAATATCCTTTCTTAAGAGATGGCCCGTCTTGACAGTTGTCTAGCCTGCTTTCATCAGTGATGATTTAATGTGGCTCTGAGCTTGTATTGTTGACTTTGCTGGTCATAGACATTCCTTCAGAAGCAGTACCTCAGGGCAAAAGGTTTGTTCCCAGTGGGCTGCAGGGTTCCACCTGGCAGTTTTCCTCCACAGGGCAATCCAGAGACAGAATCACAGATGCAGTTGCGTCTTCATCTCATGCAGTTTGTGAAAGTCAGGGTGAGTCTCCGTGACCCATCTGTTATCCACAGTAGACCAGCCTAGTAAAATGAACAATGGTTGGAATAACCCACTCTGCCTCTCTGCAGAGCTTCACAATCTTCCTGATCCCTCTCATCCCTCCATGGATGTTGCATGGCCTCTGATTTAGTCTGAGGAAAGGCATGGTTCCAAGGGCCTCTCTTTGGTCTCCTCTTTCCTAATAAACATCAGACCAGGGTTCAGAAACCAAAGTGGGAATTCCACCAGGTGCTAATATGAGTATTTCCATTCCACATTCTTGACCGGGGGAAATGAGCACAGGATGACGCTGTGGTCTCAGTGAACTGTTAAATGTAGGACAAGGCTTCTTCTATTTCCACACCTTCCAAAGCCCCTACTCCAACTGTTGGGCAGGTCATGTAACAGTCCTGGTCTTTGGGCATCAACATATGTTCGGAATCATTCTACAAAAGTTCCCAGAAAATGTAGTGTTTCCCTTTTTTCCAGAGTTGGTCCCACCAGTGAGTATCTGTGTCTTGGGGGACATTTGGGGAAAGTTGGGGTGGGAGATGAGATGCATGGCACACATGTAGGAGGTTGTATGGTCATTTCCCAAAGGGCTCCACTCTAGGGGCTCATAGCTGGGGAAGAGACCATGACTCTTCACTATAGTATCTACTGAATCTAGATATATATTTTTTCTGCTACATTGCCCAACAACTTCAATCTGGACAGACCTGATCAACTGTCCAACAGCACACATCCTTGAGGTTCCCGTCCTCTGGTTACCATTCTGGTTCCTGGGTGACTGCACACACCTTGACTCTGCTGGTTGAAGCATCCTCTCCGGCCCACTCCTCACCTCCCATCTTCTCCTGCAGTGTAGGACAGCTCCCCCAGAGCTCCTCGAGGACACTGGTACCTCCTGTACCCATGCATCTGTAAGTGTGTTGATGAAGGTAGTGCATGGATGGCTGTGTCTTTCAGCAAGCACGATTAGGGATGGCTGAGCACACGGCACATCACAGATCCATTTCAACATGCCTGATTCTTATACTTCCTGACTTCTTCCTGCCTTCCTCAATGGTATACCCAGGAAATCCCAGCATTTGGCCCTTATTGACCCCATATAGCATCCAGAATATCAACACCATGTGCAAGTGGTCAGGGTTGTCCTTTAAATACCAACTCTTAACTGAGCATATTCCTATCAATGAATTCAGTCCAATCCATATCTTTATTTTGTCCCTTTGGTCTACCACTCTCACAACATATTCCAGCCCTGCCACTCAGGCTTTGGCCAACACAGAAGGGCTAGGTTCCCTAAGCTGTCAGTGTATCGTCTCTCCTTCAGGAAAGGCCTCGGAACTTTCTAATTGGCTAATTTTCAAAATTTTTTCTTTTCTTTTTCTCTCCTTATTTATTTATTTTTTTTGAGAGAGATAGAGAGCGACTATGAGCAGGGGCATGGGGGAAGGGTGGGGTGGGTGAGAATCCCAAGAAGGCCCCATGCTCAGCATGGAACCCAATGCAAGGCTCAATCTCACAAGCCTAAGTTCGTGACATGAACCAAAATCAAGAGTCAGACACTCAACCAATGGAGCCACTCAGTCGCCCATAAAATTTATCTTCAGATCAACTTCTATTATGAGCTCCTATCAACACAGAGCAACGAAGTCAAGCAATTCTTTCATCCTATAGAAAAACTTCTCCCTGAGGAAAGAGTGACTCTGCAGGGACCAACAGAAATTACACATCAAGCTAATAATCATGGACTATAAAACAAGGGGGGAAATCATTTTGGGGTGATGGATACATGTACATCACCTTCATTACAGTGATTGTTTTACTGGTATGTACATATATCAAGAGTCTTGAAATTATACACTTAGATCTATGGAAGTTTTGGTTACATAATCATACTTCAAAAGGCTATAAAAATATCCAAAGACTCACACACCTAGGAAGGTAAATACTCTGTACTTATTGATCTGAAATACTTATGGAAATAGACAACTCATCTAAACAAATCCGACCACGTCATAATGAGGAATTTTGGTAGGTCAGAAGAATTGAATGGAATAGAATAAATTCACTAAGGTATTGGAACTAAAGGAAGCTA
Source organism: Eumetopias jubatus (assembly GCF_037043125.1). Lineage (NCBI taxonomy): Eukaryota > Metazoa > Chordata > Mammalia > Carnivora > Otariidae > Eumetopias > Eumetopias jubatus. Next base: position 117,200 of record NW_028274996.1, read on the forward strand.
GAAGTTAATATAATGATGTCCTATATGCTCTCCAATTTCCCTCTTGATATACTCTTTCCTTCTTAAAAATTTTATCTATTTCTTTGAGAAAAAGAGAGCGGGAGCACACACAGAGGCAGGGGCGAGAGGGGCAGAGGGAGAGGCAGAAACAGACTCCCTGCTGAGCCCGATGTGGGGCTCCATCCCAGCACCCTGAGGTCATGACCTGAGTTGAAGGCAGCTGCCCAACTGACTGGGCCAACCAAGTGCCCCAATAGTCTCTCTTTTTGTTAGTTTCTACCTTCTTACCTATTTTATCCACTTCTTGCCCCTCACCTTGGCAAATCATGTATATGTTCTCTGTATCTATGAGTTTGAGTTATTGTGTTTTTTGTTTTCTTCTATTTTGTTTTCTGGTTTGTTTTAGATTCCACATATACATGAACTCATGTGGTATTTGTCTTTCTCTTTCTGATTTATTTCACTTAGTACGCCCCCTTGGCTGTTATGAATTAGGTGGCAATGAATACAGGTACGCATGTATCTTTATGAGTTAGCGATTTCAGTTTCCTTGATTTTAACACCTAGGAGGGGAATTGTTGGATGATATGGTTGTCCTATTTTGAAATTAGTTTTCCTGACGTAATCTGTATCCTCAACGTGAGTCTTGAACTCACGACCCGCAATCAAGAGTCACACACTCTTCTGACTGAGCCAGCCAGGAGCCCCTCACGTTAATTTTTTGAGAAAACTTGATACCATTTCCCATAGTGGTTGCACCCATGACAATCCCAACAACAGAGCTTTCCTCCACATTTTGGTCAACCCGTGTTATTTCTGGTCTTTTTACTACTAGCATTTCTGACGGGTGTCAGGTGCCATCTCTTTGGGTTTTGATTTGCATTTCCCTGGTGATACGTGGTGTTGAACATCTCTTTATGCATTTGTTGGCCATCTGTGTGTTTTCTTTGGAAAAATGTCTATTCTGAAGTCTGCCAATTTTGTAACTCCTATTTGTTTTTGTGTTATCGAGTTGTATGAGTTCTCTAATAATTTAGATATTAAGCCTTTATCAGTTAGGCAGTTTGCAAATATTTTCTCCCACTCAGTATGTTGTCTTTTCACTGTGTTGATAATTGGTGACACTCACAAGGGTCTGCAGTCGGCCCTGTCTGTTTTTCTAAGTCACAGTGTCCTATATGCTCAGAAAGTAGACCCCCAACTACAAAACACATTCCTCTCTAGCCTGACCAGAACTCACATCCAGGTCAGAGCACCTCGAAAACCTGTCACCTCCTGCTCTACCTGGCCAAGAATCAGCCCCCTCCCCTGCACCTTCATGGGCGTGGCTGAAACCCTCTCACATCCTTCAACACCCCTCAAAAGGCCCAGCCTGACAGAAACTCGGGGCTCACATGTCTCTTGGTGTCCGGCCCCTCTCTTTCCTTGGAGAGTGAACCAACTCTGTCCTGCTTGTGGCTCTACTCTTTATACAATTCTTTGCCGCCCGCGGCACCGGCCACCCCAACCCTAACATCAGAATACATTACATCTTTCAAAATTAGAGAAAAATTATACTGGTCGTTAAATCTGTTTAGAGTTTATTCTTTTCTCTTAATTCCCACTTGATCCCTATCGGGGTCTTCATGACTTCCTGCATAAGCATCCAAGAGGTTCCCCAGGGTCTGGCCTTTCTATGCTATCGTTTCTCCTGCATCACCTGGCTCCACCCAGGGCTCCTCCTGGTTGTCATTCCTATAAGACCTCCCTCCCTCTAGCAGGCAGTGCTCTCAACATTGTCCACCAGAGCCCACATCCTGTAACTGCCCTGTAACTACCCTGTGGGAGTAAATAAATACTTTCTGCTCTAGAAAGCCCTGCCTTACCTGCAGAACTGGGGCAGTGACTCTCCATCTAGTCTTTTCCACTGTGCCCACGCAGAAGCCCTCAGCCCCCAGCAGAGGTCCGCGGCACACTGTCATGGTTGCGAGGGGTAGCTCTGCTTTCACCTCCTGGGCCAAGGCTGTGAGGCACACTGTCCAAGTCCTCAACTCTTGAAACCTCACTTTTCTCACCTAGAAAATGGAGAAATTAAGGTCTATGTCATAAGAATGGATGACAATAAAATGGAACAATCTGTGTGACTCAGTGAGAATAGTATGCCTGGTCTACATTAAACAATAAAATAAAGCAACTTGAATCAAACCAGAGCGTAGATCAGATGAGCCTGGGTTCAAGCCTCCACATAGCCAATAGTCATATATCCCCAAGCTAGTTTTTTAACTTCGCAGGTCTCAATTTCCTCACTGAAAAATGGGTGTAGGTGTGATAAATCCATTTATTCCTTTATTCATAGGAACAACACCAGATTGTGTGGTACCATACATCAGGTCCTGGGCCACAAGGTAGGAATGCAAGGACAAGAAAGGAGCACTCCCAGCACTGGGGGCACAGAGCCACCTAGAACACAGACCGCAGAATCACAGTCCTGGCTAAATACTGGAGTCCCCTGAGCAGGGTAAACAATCCTGATGCTGGGCTCTGCCCAGGGATTCTGAGCAGGAGGCCTTGAGGTGTGGCTTTAGGAGGGATTCCGAGCTTCCCCTCAGACCCCAATAGGCAGTACACATTGAAAACTACTGCTTTCCTCACTCTCAGAGAATCCCTTTACACCTGATTTTTGCAGAACATTTCCCCCAGAGCTTGTTGGAAGTACTGAGGACACAGAGGTGGGGTGGTCTTCAGTCCTGGGACAGGGTGTCCCAATTCCCACACACTTTGTGTCAGCTCAAAGGGAGTCAGAAGTTCCACTGGAGGTCTGGTGGGTGGGTTGGCTCCAATCTTATCTGTTTACAGCTGATAACAAGAAAGAACCTTCCCCAGAGCCGAGGATCCGCTGCCCCTCACCAGGCTTCTAGCCCTTCTCAGGCAGCCGCTTCCAGCTGGACCTTGCTCACCAAGGGAACCTGGGCTTCTCTGCCCTGACATGCAAAGCACCTTTTTTACAATACCTGTGGGTATATGAGAGCACATGACAGAAAGCTGAAAAACAGGTGTCAGCAGCTTTCTCACCACTAGGCCATCAGCCCTTTCCCTCCCTGGAGCTGCCTTAGGCAAACAGCCAGAGATGGGACATTCCATCCCTCTTTCTGGCTTCTCAATCCTGTCTTGCTGGCAAGACATTTCCTTTGCTTTTCCTACAGGTTCCTTGTAAAGCGTATATTTTCAGAACCTTATTTGACACAGAAGTTATCATGATTTCTGAGATTTGGATTCAAAGACTCCAGAAAAAAAAAATGGGGGGGTGGGTGCTGAATAAATGAGATTGGCAAAGGTTGATACTTAATCTCTGAACCCCAGTTCAGTGAATCATTATCCTGGTTCTTGGGTATATTCAAAAGTGACCACAAACAAAATATAATGAAAGGAAATACAATTTTGCATACTACTCTTAGAACGTTAATGTCATCAGAATGGTTTGGATTCGTTCAATATCATCATGTAAACTGAAGTTTTAAAACTTCTTATTCAAAGAAATATAGCCCTTTAGATCATACATGGTTTTATTTAGTGTAGAACCCATTTTACTCAAGGAGTTTCTATTGATTTAGAGTCATCTAATTTTATAAATAACTAAACTATGTAGTGAACAAGTAACAAGCATTAAGTTCAAAGGTATATTTGTCATGCCTGCAGTCACGGATGCTTCCCTGAAGGTGTGAGGGGTCCTCCCCCAGAAAGTTTGCCCAGCCAGGTCTCCTGGTCCCGCCGGGGCCCTGGCAGCTCACAGAACTAGTCCTTGGGAGGCCCACGGCAGCCAGGCTCACCAATTCCCTTGGCTCTATTGCTCTATTTATCAGCCTCTGGAGTAAACCTCACATTTAAAGATTGTGAAAATTAAGTCACTATCAAAGACTATTTCATCCTTGGAGGAAGCAGGCTATTTCTACAAAGCTGTTTTTATATTAAAATCACAGGATAATTTGCCCCAGAGTTGCAAAGCATCCTCTTCAGTGATGATAAAAGGGCCTTATTCTGGCAATCACTCCCTTCTTGGATCCAGAGCTTAACATCAGACAATGACTGGGGCAGTCCCCTCGTCACTCCTCCTCGGACTTCACACACTGAGCACCCTGTAGGCTTCTTCTCATAAAATTACCTATTGTTCGAAGATCTAACTGCCACTGGGACGTAAGCTAAGCCTCCCCGTTGCCTCTCCTTTTACATGGGGGATAATAAAAACACTGCCACAGAGGCATGCTGTATTAAATGGGCAATGTACATGACACAATCACCACCGTGCTGGGCAAGGAGAAGTCTCCGTCTGTGGAAGGGTCGATACATCCTCAGCAATCATTCGTGAGGAAATGTCTCCCTTTATATTCATGCTCCGCAGTCAAGACCTTTAGGACCCATGTCCCACCCACCCAAGGGCTCCCTTCTCTAGCTGGGCCCTCGCCACTATACAAGGGTATGCAGTATAAAATGTCCATTTTCCTGTGAAAACTTTTCTTGTTGAGATTTTAATTTTTTTGTCGTTTTTTGTTTTGTTTTGTTTTGTTATTTCAGTGAGGGAAAGGCTTGTTGCCTCAGCCACCAATGTGGACAACAGAGATTGACTACTCCTGTTGCTGTCAGCCCTGTTAACCATACTGAGGCCAGAATCAGCCCAAGTCTACAGCCCTCACCCCGCCCCCACCAGGTCTCATTGAGGGGACAGTGCTGCAGGCTCAGCATGGGCCCTGCCTGTCACAGAAGCTCACGGGAGCTAGAGCTGTGCTTTGCTCCCAGGCTTCTTCCTTCCAAGGCAGGGTTGAGCACCGAGAGTTCCAGAGCCACGGGGAGCAGTGTCGAGTTAGCAGCTCCAGGTAGCAAGAGCTGAGCCGAGAGGTGCCTCCCGCAACGGCCTGTTTCTAACCCCGCTCGGGCGTATGGAACCCGTTCCCCAGGCTTTCGCGCACGGACACCGAACACTGCTTCCTCACGCAGGGTGGTCGGCGGTAGCTACAGCACCGATTCTCTACACTCTGTTTGCTCCGCGTTAGTACGCTGGCCATGAGGCTTGCGTGCCAAAGCGGGGCGGCGGGCCTGGTTTCATGAAACAAGTGGGGAGTCGTGTCCCGCCTTCTGCCGCCGTCTGAGTCTCAATCCGAAAACAGGTTTGGACTCGCTGGCAGCGCACGCCCACAGGCACACAGCAAAATGCTTCCACCCTCAGCAACGGCTATCCTGGCTGAAGCCAGGATGCTCCCCAGTGTGGTTCCTCCGAGTAAGCTGGTTGTTTTGCGGCCTGCACTCACACACGGGGCCACGCAACGAGGCCCAGAGACCAGAGCTGAGCCAAGAGGTGGGTCTTTGGCCCCGGCCTCTGTCTCGCTCGGGTGGGCCTCATGGAGGCCGTTCCCATATCTCTCAGCCACAGCACCCAGTACCCGGCGTCCTCTAACCCAGTGACCGGCGGGAGCTCCAGGCACGGTATCTGCACTGATCTCTGCCTTCGAAGGAGGGGCCTGCAACTCAGGGATCCACACGCAAACATGCCGGAGGAGTGCTGGCTTCGTGACCCGAGAGCCGGCGCGAGAGTTGCCTCTGCCCGGAGCCGTTTCTCTTGCCCTGTGATTTCGGGGAATCGTTTCCTAAGGCTCTCACGCAGACACGCTGAAAGCGTTGCCACCCTCCAGAGCCGTGATGCTGTCTATCCATCACGGTTCCTCTGCACTGCTCTGAGCTAAAGTTCGGGCACTCTTCGCCTGCATTCTTCAGGCGGAGCGGCAAGGGACCTAGGCCTCCGGGCAGGCCCACAGGGCACAGCAGTGCTCACCGCCTCCCACAAGAGAGGAGTCGAGAGAGCAGCCTTCCTCACAGGCCTCTGTCTCGGTCAGAGTAACAGCTAGGTTCCATTGCTCGTGCTTTCACCCAAACAGCCCACAGGTGAATTGGGCGCTCAGGAAGGGCCTTTTTGGCTGAAGCGCGGGGCCTCTGGCCCTTGGGTCCTTTGCGTTAGGCGGATGGCAGTTCGGGATAAACGCACACAGGGCCAGACGACCTAGCTTCAGAACAGAGCTGGGGGAGCCGAGAGGCGCCTTGGGCCCCTGCTCCTTTCTCCCCTGGAATTCTGCTGGGACCCACTCCTCGGGCGGGCACACAAGCACGCGTGAACAGGAGGCCGCACTCTGTGGAGAGGGGACGGGAGCTACAGCTGTGCTTTGTTCCCAGGCTTCTTTATTCCAGGGCAGAGTTGAGCACCGAGAGTTCCAGAGCCACGGGGAGCACTGTCGAGTTAGCAGCTCCAGGTAGCAAGAGCTGAGCCGAGAGGTGCCTCCCGCAATGGCCTGTTTCTAACCCCGCTCGGGCGTATGGAACCCGTTCCCCAGGCTTTCGCGCACGGACACCGAACACTGCTTCCTCACGCAGGGAGGTCGGCGGTAGCTACAGCACCGATTCTCTACACTCTGTTTACTCCGCGTTCGTACGCTGGCCATGAGGCTTGCGTGCCAAAGCGGGGCGGCGGGCCTGGCTTCATGAAACAAGTGGGGAGTCGTGTCCCGCCTTCTGCCGCCGCCTGAGTCTCACTCCGAAAATGGGTTTGGACTCGCTGGCAGCGCACGCCCGCAGGCACACAGCAAAATGCTTCCACCCTCAGCAACGGCTATCCTGGCTGAAGCCAGGATGCTCCCCAGTGTGGTTCCTCCGAGTCAGCTGGTTGGTTTGCGGCCTGCACTCACACACGGGGCCACGCAACGAGGTCCAGAGACCAGAGCTGAGCCAAGAGGTGGGTCTTCGGGCCCGACCTTTGTCTCGCTCGGGTGGGCCTCAGGGAGGCTGTTCCCATATTTCTCAGCGACAGCACCCAGTACCCGGCGTCCTCTAACCCAGTGACCGGTGGGAGCTCCAGGCACGATATCTGCACTGATCTTTGCCTTCGAAGGAGGGGCCTGCAACTCAGGGATCCACACGCAAACATGCCGGAGGAGTGCTGTCTTCGTGACCTGAGAGCCGGCGCGAGAGGTGCCTCTGCGCGGAACCGTTTCTCTCGCCCTGTGATTTCGGGGAATCGTTTCCTAAGGCTCTCACGCAGACACGCTGAAAGCGTTGCCACCCTCCGGAGCCGTGATGCTGTCTATCCATCACGGTTCCTCTGCACTGCTCTGAGCTAAAGTTCGGGCACTCTTCGCCTGCATTCTTCAGGCGGAGCGGCCAGGGACCTACGCCTCCGGGCAGGCCCACAGGGCACAGCAGTGCTCACCGCCCCCCACAAGAGAGGAGTCGAGAGAGCAGCCTTCCTCACAGGCCTCTGTCTCGGTCAGAGTAACGGCTAGGTTCCATTGCTCGTGCTTTCACCCAAACAGCCCACAGGTGAATTGGGCGCTCAGGAAGGGCCTTCTTGGCTGAGGCGCGGGGCCTCTGGCCCTTGGGTCCTTTGCGTTACGCGGATGGCAGTTCGGGATAAACGCACACAGGGCCAGACGACCTAGCTTCAGAACAGAGCTGGGGGAGCCGAGAGGCGCCTTGGGCCCCTGCTACTTTCTCCCCTGGAATTCTGCTGGGACCCACTCCCCGGGCGGGCACACAAGCACGGGTGAACAGGAGGCCCCACTCTGTGGAGAGCGGACGGGAGCTACAGCTGTGCTTTGCCCCAAGCTTCTTCCTTCCAGGGCAGGGTTGAGCACCGAGAGTTCCAGAGCCACGGGGAGCAGTGTCGAGTTAGCAGCTCCAGGTAGCAAGAGCTGAGCCGAGAGGTGCCTCCCGCAATGGCCTGTTTCTAACCCCGCTCGGGCGTATGGGACCCGTTCCCCAGGCTTTCGCGTCCGGACACCGAACACTGCTTCCTCCCGCAGGGAGATCGTCGGTAGCTACAGCACCGATTCTCTACACTCTGTTTGCACCGCGTTTGTACGCTGGCCATGAGGCTTGCGTGCCAAAGCGGGGCCGCGGGCCTGGTTAATGAAACAAGTGGGGAGTCGTGTCCCGCCTTCTGCCGCCGCCTGAGTCTCACTCCGAAAACGGGTTTGGACTCGCTGGCAGCGCACGCCCGCAGGCACACAGCAAAATGCGTCCACCCTCAGCAACGGCTATCCTGGCTGAAGCCAGGATGCTCCCCAGTGTGGTTCCTTCGAGACAGCTGGTTGGTTTGCGGCCTGCACTCACACACGGGGCCACGCAAGGAAGCCCAGAGACCAGAGCTGAGCCAAGAGGTGGGTCTTCGGCCCCGGCCTTTGTCTCACTCGGGTGGGCCTCAGGGAGGCCGTTCCCATTGCTCTTAGCCAAAGCACACAGTACCCGGCGTCCTCTAACCCAGTGACCGGCGGGAGCTCCAGGCACGGTATCTGCACGGATCTCTGCTTTCGAAGGCGGGGCCTGCAACTCAGGGATCCACACGCACCATGCTGGAGGAGTGCTGGCTTCGTGACCCGAGAGCCGGCGCGAGAGGTGCCTCTGCGCGGAGCCGTTTCTCTCGCCCTGTGATTGTGGGGAATCGTTTCCTAAGGCTCTCACGCAGACACGCTGAAAGCGTTGCCACCCTCCGGAGCTGTGATGCTGTCTATCCATCACAGTTCCTCTCCACTGCTCTGAGCTAAAGTTCGGGCACTCTTCGCCTGCATTCTTCAGGCGGAGCGGCCAGGGACCTAGGCCTCCGGGCAGGCCCACAGGGCACAGCAGTGCTCACCGCCTCCCACAAGAGAGGAGTCGAGAGAGCAGCCTCCCTCACAGGCCTGTGTCTCGGTCAGAGTAACGGCTAGTTTCCATTGCTCGTTCTTTCACCCAAACAGCCCACAGGTGAATTGGGCGCTCAGGAAGGGCTTTCTTGGCTGAGGCGCGGGGCCTCTGGCCTTTGGTTCCTTTGCGTTAGGCGGATGGCAGTTCTGGCTAAACGCACACAGGGCCAGACGACCTAGCTTCAGAACAGAGCTGGGGGAGCCGAGAGGCGCCTTGGGCCCCTGCTCCTTTCTGCCTTGGAATTCTTCTGGGACCCACTCCCCGGGCGGGCACACAAGCACGGGTGAACAGGAGGCCGTACCCTGTGGAGAGGGGACAGGAGCTAGAGCTGTGCTTTGTTCCCAGGCTTCTTCCTTCCGGGACAGGGTTGAGCACCGAATGTTCCAGAGCCACGGGGTGCAGTGTCGAGTTAGCAGCTCCAGGTAGCAAGAGCTGAGCCGAGAGGTGCCTCCCGCAATGGCCTGTTTCTAACCCCGCTCGGGCGTATGGAACCCGTTCCCCAGGCTTTCGCGCACGGACACCGAACACTGCTTCCTCACGCAGGGAGGTCGGCGGTAGCTACAGCACCGATTCTCTACTCTCTGTTTCCTCCGCGTTCGTACGCTGGCCATGAGGCTTGCGTGCCAAAGCGGGTCGGCGGGCCTGGCTTCATGAAACAAGTGGGGAGTCGTGTCCCGCCTTCTGCCGCCGCCTGAGTCTCACTCCGAAATTGGGTTTGGACTCGCTGGCAGCGCACGCCCGCAGGCACACAGCAAAATGCTTCCACCCTCAGCAACGGCTATCGTGGCTGAAGCCAGGATGCTCCCCAGTGTGGTTCCTCCGAGTCAGCTGGTTGTTTTGCGGCCTGCACTCACACACGGGGCCATGCAACGAGGCCCAGAGACCAGAGCTGAGCCAAGAGGTGGGTCTTCGGCCCCGTCCTTTGTCTCACTCGGGTGGGCCTCATGGAGGCCGTTCCCATATCTCTCAGCCACAGCACCCAGTACCCGGCGTCCTCTAACCCAGTGACCGGCGGGAGCTCCAGGCACGATATCTGCACTGATCTCTGCCTTCGAAGGAGGGGCCTGCAACTCAGGGATCCACACGCAAACATGCCGGAGGAGTGCTCTCTTCGTGACCCGAGAGCCGGCACAAAAGTTGCCTCTGCGCGGAGCCGTTTCTCTCGCCCTGTGATTTCGGGGAATCGTTTCCTAAGGCTCTCACACAGACACGCTGAAAGCGTTGCCACCCTCCGGAGCCATGATGCTGTCTATCCATCACGGTTCCTCTCCACTGCTCTGAGCTAAAGTTCGCCACTCTTCGCCTGCATTCTTCAGGCGGAGCGGCAAGGGACCTAGGCCTCCGGGCAGGCACACAGGGCATAGCAGTGCTCACCGCCCCCCACAAGAGAGGAGTCGAGAGAGCAGCCTTCCTCACAGGCCTGTCTCGGTCAGAGTAACGGCTAGGTTTCATTGCTCGTGCTTTCACCCAAACAGCCCACAGGTGAATTGGGCGCTCAGGAAGGGCCTTCTTGGCTGAGGTGCGGGGCCTCTGGCCCTTGGGTCCTTTGCGTTAGGCGGATTGCAGTTCTGGCTAAACGCACACAGGGCCAGACGACCTAGCTTCAGAACAGAGCTGGGGGAGCCGAGAGGCGCCTTGGGCCCCTGCTCCTTTCTCCCCTGGAATTCTGCAGGGACCCACTCCCCGGGCGGGCACACAAGCACGGGTGAACAGGAGGCCGCACTCTGTGGAGAGGGGACGGGAGCTACAGCTGTGCTTTGTTCCCAGGCTTCTTTATTCCAGAGCAGAGTTGAGCACCGAGAGTTCCAGAGCCACGGGGAGCAGTGTCGAGTTAGCAGCTCCAGGTAGCAAGAGCTGAGCTGAGAGGTGCCTCCCGCAATGGCCTGTTTCTAACCCCGCTCGGGCGTATGGAACCCGTTCCCCAGGCTTTCGCGCACGGACACCGAACACTGCTTCCTCACGCAGGGAGGTCGGCGGTAGCTACAGCACCGATTCAATACACTCTGTTTGCTCCGCGTTCGTACGCTGGCCATAAGGCTTGCGTGCCAAAGCGGGGCCGCGGGCCTGGCTTCATGAAACAAGTGGGGAGTCGTGTCCCGCCTTCTCCCGTCGCCTGAGTCTCACTCCGAAAATGGGTTTGGACTCGCTGGCAGCGCACGCCCGCAGGCACACAGCAAAATGCTTCCACCCTCAGCAACGGCTATCCTGGCTGAAGCCAGGATGCTCCCCAGTGTGGTTCCTCCGAGTCAGCTGGTTGGTTTGCGGCCTGCACTCACACACGGGGCCATGCAACGAGGCCTAGAGACCAGAGCTGAGCCAAGAGGTGGGTCTTCGGGCCCGGCCTTTGTCTCGCTCGGGTGGGCCTCAGGGAGGCCGTTCCCAGATCTCTCAGCCACAGCACCCAGTACCCGGCGTCCCCTAACCCAGTGACCGGCGGGAGCTCTAGGCACGGTATCTGCACGGATCTCTGCCTTCTTAGGAGGGGGCCTGGAACTCAGGGATCCACACGCACCCATGCCGGAGGAGTGCTGGCTTCGTGACCCGAGAGCCGGCACGAGAGGTGCCTCTGCGCGGAGCCGTTTCTCTCGCCCTGTGATTTCGGGGAATCGTTTCCTAAGGCTCTCACGCAGACACGGTGAAAACGTTGCCACCCTCCGGAGCCGTGATGCTGTCTATCCATCACGGTTCCTCTCCACTGCTCTGAGCTAAAGTTCTGGCACTCTTCGCCTGGATTCTTCAGGCGGAGCGGCAAGGGACCTAGGCCTCCGGGCAGGCCCACAGGGCATAGCAGTGTTAACCGCTTCCCACAAAGAGGAGTCGAGAGAGCAGCCTTCCTCACAGGCCTGTGTCTCGGTCCGAGTAACGGCTAGGTTCCATTGCTCGTGCTTTCACCCAAACAGCCCACAGGTGAAGTGGGCCCTCAGGAAGGGCCTTCTTGGGTGAGGCGCGGGGCCTCTGGCCTTTCGTTCCTTTGCGTTAGGCGGATGGCTGTTCGGGCTAAACGCACACAGGGCCAGGCGACCTAGCTTCAGGACAGAGGTGGGGGAGCCTAGAGGCGCCTTGGGCCCCTGCTTCTTTCTCCCTTGGAATTCTGCTGGGACTCAGTTGGCAATGTGTGTACCCTGTGGAGGGGCGACTGTTGTGGAAGCTGCGCTTGTTTCTTCACAGTCATGGTTGGCACCTGAGCGTTCCGGACACACGCGGAGAAGTAGTGTTAGCTTCAGGGAGCCATTGCCGTGCCGAGAGTGGCCCTCCGCCCCGTCGCGCTTCTCCCTCGCTCTGACGAAAGGGACCCGTTCCCCAGGCCCTCGCCCACGGTACACCGTATACGGCCTCCTCCCTCAGAGAGGGCCGTGGCCGCTAAAGCACGGTTTCTCTACACTGTTGCTGCTTCCCGTTAGTGCCCTAGCAGTTCGACTTGCCTGCCAAAGTGGGGCCGCGGGGCTGGCTTCCTGAAACGCGTCGGGAACCGTGTTCTGCCTTCTGCCGCAGCCCGAGTCTCACCCAGAACACCGGTTTGGGCTCACTGGCGGGGCCCTCACGCACGCACACAGCAGAAGACTTCCACCCTCTGCAACAGCTAGCTTAGCTGAGGCTCGCGTTCTCTACAGTGCGGTTCCTTCGGAGTAGGTGGTGGGCTTTCGGTCTGCACGCACACACGGGGCAAACGGTACCAGTCCCAGAGACGAGAGCTGAGTCTAGAAGTGTCTATGGCACCGGCCTTTTTCTCCCTCGCGATTACGTGGGGAGGCCATCGCCCGGGGTTTCCAGCCGCAGCACATGGGATACGGCTTCCTGCCGGCCAGTGAGTGGCCGGAGCTTAAGCTCGGTTTCCCCCACAGGGCTGTCCCTTCGAGGGAGGCGCCTGGAGCTTGGGCCTCCACACACCCATGCAGGAGGAGTGCTGGCTTCGTGAAACTCGAGCTTATTCGAGGGGCGCCTCCGCACGAAGCCTTTTCTCTCGCCCAGTGATCGAGGGCATCGTTTCCCAGGCTCTCACGCACACCTGCTGGGAAGTGCTTCCACCGCCCGGAAGAGGGATGCTATCCACCACACTGTCCCTCTACACTGCCGTTTCTTCGGGGTGGTACGCTAGCGATTAGACTGCCGGGCCAAGTGGGGCCGCAGTGCTGGCTCTCCTGAAGACAAGCGTCGAGTCGTCTTCTGCCTTCTGCCCCATCCTGAGTCTCACTCAGCATATGGTTTCAGGAGCCCTTGCAAGTGCTCTCATGCACGCTCACGGCCATACGCCTCCAGTCTCAGGGAAGGCTACTGAAGTGGCAGAACGTGTTCTCCACAGTGTTGCCTTTTCAAGGGAGGTGGCTTCCTTTCGGCCTGCGCGCACACACGAGGCCTCGCGACTAGCCTCATGGGACAAGAGGGGAGCGAGAGCTGCCTTCTGCACGATCCTGTTTCTCCCTCTGTTTCACAGAGGGGATCCGTTCCCCGGGCTCTCATGCACGAACACTCTTACCACTGTGCCTCCAGCTCCAAGAACAGCCATGTTGACCAGAGTTTGGTAACTCTCCAGCTGGGATTCTTTGTGATAGTGTACCTCGGGTACCTCGGCACCCAGGCCCCAGGGTACAGCAGTGCCAAACTCCTAAGACAAGAGGTGAGTCGAGAGCAGCCTTCCTTACAACAGGCCTCTGCCTCGGTCAGGGTCACGGCTAGGTCCCGTTGCTCATGCTTCCACAAAAACACACAACAGAGGACGTTTGCACTCAGGAAGGGCCTTCTTGGCGGAGGCACGGGGCTCTCTGCCGCTTTGTTCCTTTGCGCCAGGTGGTCGGCCCTTGGGACTAAATGCACACGGGGGCGGACGACCTCGCTTCGCGAAAGGGGGGGTTGAGTTGAGAGGTGCCTTGGGCCCAGTGCTTCTTTCTCCCTTGGAATTCTGCTGGGACCCGCTCCCCAGGTTGGCACACAAGCACAGTTGGAAATGTGGCCACCCTGTGGAGGGGCGACGTGCGTGGAAGCTGGGCCTCCTTACAGGCTTGTTTCTTCCAAGTCAGGGTTGGGCCCTGAGTGTTCCAGACACACACGGAGCAGTAGTGTTAGCTTCAGGGAGCAAGAGCCAAGCCGAGAGGGGCCCTCCGCCCCGGCCTGCTTCTCCCTCGCTCTGACGAAAGGGACCCGTTCCCCAGGCTCTCGCCCACGGTACACCGTACACGACCTCCTCCCTCAGAGAGGGCGGCGGTCGCTAAAGCACGGTTTCTCTACACTGTTGCTGCTTCCAGTTAGTGCCCTAGCAGTTCGACTTGCCTGCCAAAGTGGGGCCGCGGGGCTGGCTTCCTGAAACGGGTGGGGAGCCGTGTTCTGCCTTCTGCTGTGGCCTGAGTCTCACCCAGAACACCGCTTTGGACTCACTGGCGGGGCCCTCATGCACGCACACAGCAGAAGGCTTCCACCCTTGGCAACGGCTAGCTTAGCTGAGGCCCGCGTTCTCTACAGTGCGGTTCCTTCGGGGTAGGTGGTGGGCTTTCGGCCTGCACGCACACATGGGGCAAACGGTACCAACCCCAGAGACGAGAGCTGAGTCGAGAGGTGTCTTCGGCACCGGCCTTTTTCTCCCTCGGGTTTACGTAGGGAGGCCGTTGCCCGGGGCTCCCAGCCGCAGCACACGGGGTACGGCTTCCTGCCGGTTACTGATCGGCCGGAGCTAAAGCATGGTTTCCCCCTCTCGGCTGTCCCTTCGAGGGAGGCCCATGGAGCTTGGGCCTCCATGCACCCATGCAGGAGGAGTGCTGGCTTTGTGAAAGTCGAGCTGATTCGAGGGGCGCCTCCGCACAAAGCTGTTTCTCTCGCCCAGTGATCGAGGGCATCGTTTCCCAAGCTCTCACGCACACCCGCTGGGAAGTCCTTCCACCGCCCGAAGAGGGACGCTATCCAACACGGTCCTTCTACACTGCCGTTTCTTCGGGTTGGTATGCAGCGATTAGACTGCCGGGCCAAGTGGGGCCGCAGTGCTGGCTCTCCTGAAGACAAGCGGCGAGGCGTCTTCTGCCTTCTGCCCCATCCTGAGTCTCACTCAGCATATGGTTTCAGGAGCCCTTGCAGGTGCTCTCACGCACGCTCACGGCCAAACGCCTCCAGTCTCAGGGAAGGCCACTGAAGCGCAGAACGGGGTTCTCCACAGTGTTGCCTTTTCAAGGGAGGTGGCTTCCTTTCGGCCTGCAAGCACACACGAGGCCTCACGACCAGCCTCATGGGACAAGAGGGGAGTGAGAGCTGCCTTCTGCACGATCCTGTTTCTCCCTCAGTTTCACGGACGGGACCCGTTCCCCGGGCTCTCATGCACGAACCCTGTTAACCACTGTGCCTCCACCTTCAAGAGGAGCAATGTTAGCCAGAGTTTGGTAATTCTCCAGCTGGAATTCTTTGTGATAGTGTCCGGGTACCTCGGCAGCCCGGCCCACAGGGTACAGCAGTGCTAACCTCCTAAGGGAAGAGGTGAGTCGAGAGCCGCCTTCCTTACAACAGGCCTCTGTCTCGGTCAGGGTCACGTCTAGGTCCTGTTGCTCATGCTTCCACAAAAACACACAACAGATGACGTTTGCGCTCAGTTAGGAGTCTGCTTCTCTCTTTCCCGCTGCCTCTCCTCCTGCTTGTGTGCTCTCTCTCTCTAATGAATAAAAGAAATCTTAAAAAAAAGGATGAAGGCCTCTTTTTTACTCAGTTCTCAGATGTATCCATGAAGTTTTCCCTTGGCCCAAGACCCCTGTAGTTTCTTAATCCTAAAATGGCCAGATTGTTAGGACATTGTTCTATCCACGTCGTTCCCAATACTACCCATTCTCATCTCCATGAAGCTTTCATTCTTAAGATTAGATGGATTATGCATGGCCCTCCATGTGTCCATTTCCATTTATTTGCTCTTTTTTCAAAATCGATTCAATCTAGGGGGCCATTTTCAGAAGAATTGTCTCAGAACCATATTTTCTGCTTTAATCTAGGGAGTGTGGCAGAGTTCTTGGGACTGTGGCATACCTAGGACAACAGGGTCCCTTGAGGTCAAGTTTCAGAACTCTGAACATCATGAAACCAAGGATATTTTGAAGGTGCCCACCAGTTTAGATTGGGCCGGAGGATTTGGAGGGGTCTGGTGCCATTTCTGGGGCAAGGAGAAATTAAGTTAGCCATATTCAACCCAAATTTATTCCATTGCCATTTGACATGTATAACTACATATACATCCCTGAGCTCTTTTTTTTCAACCTACATTCTTCCTGGAGGAATTCGAGAGCCAGTGTTCTCAGAACAATAGTTTCTTATTGAAACAGGGGAGGCTGAACGAGTCTCTGCAACTCTTAGCTAGATTGTTCCACAGGGCCCCTTGTAATTTGCTTCAGAGCAATGTTGACATCAGGAAGTCTAGGGCGTCTGAATGTGCTCAAATTATTGTGTGTAGGCATGGCTTGAGGTTTGGGAGGGAGCTTTCCTCATTTCTGGGGCAAGGGGTGATGAAGTTAGACATCACAGTCCCAGATAACATTCATTTCCTTTTTTTTTATTATGTTCAATTAGCCAACGTGTAGTTTTTCATTAGTTTTTGATGTAGTGTTCAAAAATTCATTAGGTGTGTATAATACCCAGGACTCATCACATCATGTGCCTTCTTTAATATCCGTCACCCAGTTAGCCAATCTCCCCAACACCCTTCCTTGTGTAACCCTCAGCGTGTGGAACTGACTGTAAGCTGACACGGTCCTTGCGGTCAGGGAGCTTAGCCAGGGGCCGGCTCCCGCAATCCCTGCATGTCACCCAGTATTTGATTTGGCCTACATAAGTGCTCTGGGACTTGAGGGGCAAACCCAATAGTTCCTCTGTAAAAATGCTTGATTAAGCTTTCATGTTATTTGGCAAAGTGGCCAGGAGGAACTTGTGGTTGTCTGTTCCATTTAAAGGTTTCTTACTAACGTGCCGTTTCTGGATAAACATCCTTGTTATTGAACTATAAAATAAAGCTTCTCAAGCATATCGGGGCTCCATTGAGTTATCAGCTCATGGAGACCTCCAGATCCCAGCTTTCTTGACTCTTGTTTTTCTTCATTCCCCACCGTTCTCTCTCTCGGGTTTTCCTGGCCTTTTCGCACTGGCTCGCGACAACTCTGTTTCCCAGAGTCCAGAGTCTCATGGTTTGTCTCCCTCTCCGATATCTTCCCATTCAGTTTTCCCTCCCTTTCCCTATGGTCTTCTGCACTTGTCCTTATGAGTGAAACCATATGATAACAGTCTCTGCTTGACTGAGGTCCCTTAGCAGAATACCATCCAGTTCCATCCATGTCGATGTAAATGGTAGATATTCAGGCTTTCTGATGGCTGAGTAATATTTGTTGCATATATGAACCACATCTTTATCCATTCATCTGTTGGACGACATCTTGGCTCCTTCCACTGTTTGGCTATTGTGGACATTGCTGCTATGAACATTGAGGTGTAGGGGTCCCTTCTTTTCAGTACATCTGTATCTTTGGGGGTAAATACCTAGTAGTGCAATTGCTGGGTTGTAGGGTAACTCTCTTTTTAAGTCCTGGAAGAACCTCCATACTGATTTCCAGAGTGGCTGTACCAGCTTGCATTCCCCGCAACAGTGTAAAGGTTTTCCCCCTTTCTCCACATCCTTGTCAATATTTGTTGTTCCCTGTCTTGTTAATTTTAACCATTCTGACTGGTGTCAGATCTCATTGTGGTTTTGATTTGTATTTCCTTCATGCCTAGTGATGTGGAGCATTGCTTCATAAGTCTTTTAGCCATTTGTATGTCTCCTTGGAGAAGTGTCTGTTCATGTCTTCTGCCCATTTCTTGGCTGGATTTTTTGTTTTTTGGGTGTTGAGTTTATTAGTTCCTTTTTGTTTTGTTTTGTTTTATTATGTTATGTTAGTCACCGTACAATACATCGTTAGTTTTTGATGTGGTGATCCACGATCCATTGTTTTCATATAACACCCAGTGCTCTGTGCAGTATGTGCCCTCCTTAATACCCATCATTGGGCTAACCAATCCCCCCTCCCCCCTCCCCTCTAAAACCCTGTTTGTTTCTCAGAGTCCATAGTTTCATGGTTCATCTCTCCCTCCAATTCCCCCCCATTTTTCCCTTCCTTCTCCTAATGTCCTCCATGCTATTCCTTATGATCCACAAATAAGTGAAACCATATGATAATTGACTTTCTCTGCTTGACTTATTTCACTTAGCATAATCTCCTCCAGTTCCATCCATGTTGATGTAAAAGTTGGGTAGTCATCCTTTCTGTTGGCTGAATAATATTCCATTGTATATATGAACCACATCTTCTTTATCCATTCATCTGTTGAAGGGCGTCTTGGCTGTTTCCACAGTTTGGCTATTGCGCACACTGCTGCTATGAACATTGGGGTGCATATGGCCCTTCTTTTCACTACATCTGTGTCTTTGGGGTAAATACCCAGTAGTGCAATTGCTGGGTCATAGGGTAGCTCTATTTTTAAATTTTTGAGGAACCTCCACACTGTTTTCTAAAGTGGCTATACCAACTTGCATTCCCACCAACAGTGTAAGAGGGTTCCCATTTCTCCACAACCTCTCCAACATTGGTTGTTTCTTGCACTGTCCATTTTTGCCATTCTAACTGGTGTAAGGTGGTATCTCAATATGGTTTTGATTTGAATTTCCCTGATGATTAATGATGATGAACAGTTTTTCATGTCTGTTAGCCATTTGTATGTATTCTTCAGAGAAGTGTCTTTTCATATCTTCTGCCCACTTTTTGACTTGATTATTTGTTTTGTGGGTGTTGAGTTTGAGAAGTTCTTTAGAGATCTTGGATACCAGCCCTTTATCTGTAGTGTCATTTGCAAATATCTTCTCCCATTCTGTGGGTTGCCTCTTTGTTGACTGTTTCCTTTGCTGCGCAGAAGCTATTTATCTTGATGAAGTCCCAAAAGTTCATTTTTGCTTTTGTTTCACTAGCTTTTGGAGATGTATCTTGAAAGAAGTTGCTATGGGCGATGTCCAAGAGGTTACTGCCTATGTTCTCCTCTAGGATTTTGATGGATTTCTGTCTCACGTTGAGGTCTTTCATCTACTTTGAGTTTATCTTTGTGAATGGTGTTAGAGAATGGTCGAGTTTCATTCTTCTGCATGTGGCTGTCCAATTTTCCCAGCACCATTTATTGAAGAGACTGTCTTTTTTCCATTGTATGTTTTTTCCTGCTTTGTCAAAGATTGTTTGACCATAGAACTGAACGTCCATATCTGGGTTCTCTATTTTGTTCCCTTGGTCTATGTGTCTGTTTTTGTGCCAGTACCATGGTGTCCTGCTGATCACAGCTTTGTAATATAGCTTGAAATCGGGCAACGTGATGCCCCCAGCTTTCTTTTTCTTTTTCAGCATTTCCTTGGCGATTCGGGGTCTTTTCTGATTCCATACAAATTTTAGGATTGTTTGTTCCAGCACTTTGAAAAATGTCATTGGAATTTTGATTGGGATGGCGTTGAAGGTATAGATTGCTCTGGGTAGCATAGACATTTTAACAATGTTTATTCTTCCGATCCATGAGCATGGAATATTTTTCCATCTTTTGGTGTCCTCTTCAATTTCTTTCATGAGTGTTGTGTATTTCCTAGAGTATAGATCCTTTACCTCTTTGGTTAGGTTTATTCCGAGGTATCTTACGGTTTTTGGTGCCATTGTAAATGGAATCGTTTCTCGAATTTCTCTTTCTACAGTTGCATGGTTAGTGTATAAGAAAGCAACTGATTTCTGTGCATTGATTTTGTGTGCTGCCACATTACTGAATTGCTGTATGAGTTCTAGTAATTTGGGGGTGGAGTCTTTTCGGTTTCCCACATAGAGTATCATGTCATTGTGAAAAGAGAGAGTTTGACTTCTTCTTTGCCAATTTGAATACCTTTGATTTCTTTTTGTTGTCTGATTGTTGTTGCTAGGACTTCTAGTACTATGTTGAACAATAGTGGTGAGAGTGGACATCCTTAACATGTTCCTGATCTTAAGGGAAAGGCTTTCAGCCTTTCCCCATTGAGGATGATATTCGCTGTGGGTTTTTCATGGATGGATTTTATGAACTTGAGGAATGTTCCTCTATCTCTATACTCTGAAGAGTTTTGATCAGGAAAGGATGTTGTATTTTGTCAAATGCTTTTTCTGCATCAATTGAGAGGACCATATGGTTCTTCTCCCTCCTCTTCTTAATGTGTTCTATCACATTGATTGATTTGCGAATGTTGAACCACCCTTGCATCCTGGGGATAAATCCCACTTGGTCGTGGTGGATGATCCTTTTAATGTATTGTTGGATCCTATTAGCTAGGATTTTGTTGAGAATTTTCGTCCATATTCATCAGGGATATTGGTCTGAAATTCTCCTTTATGTTAGGGTCTTTGCCTGGTTTTGAGGATTAAGGTAACGCTGGCCTCATAGAATGAGTTTGGAAGTTTTCCTTCTGTTTGTATTTTTTGAAACAGCTTCAATAGAATAGGTATATTTCTTCTTTGAATGTTTGGTAGAATTCCCCAGGGAATCCATCAGGTCCTCGACTTGTTTTTTGGGAGGTTTTTGATCACTGCTTCAACCTCGTTACTGGTTATTGGCCTATTCAGGTTGTCAATTTCTTCCTGTTTCAGTCTTGGCAGCTTATAGTTTTCCAGGAAGACATCCATTTCATCCAGATTGCTCCATTTATTGGCATACAGTTGATAATAATTCCTAATAATTGTTTCTATTTCTTTGGTGTTAGTCGTGATCTCTCCCCTTTCATTCATAATTCTATTAATTTGGGTCCTTTCTCTTTTTTTTTGGATAAGTCTGGCCTGTGGTTTATCGATCTTATTAATTCTTTCAAAAAACCAACTTCTAGTTTCATTGATCTGATCTACTGTGTTTCTGGTTTCTAATTCATTGATTTCTGCTCTAATTTTAATTATTTCTCTTCTAATGCATGGCTGAGGCATCGTTTGTTGCTTTTTCTCTCGTTCTTTAAGGTGTAGAGTTAGTTGGTGAATTCGGAATTTTTCTAGTTTTTGGAGTGAGGCTTGGATGGACTGATGTGTTTTCAATCTCATTGATTTCCATGAATTGTTTAAGTTCTTCTTTGATTTCCTGGTTGACCCAAACATTCTTGAGCAGAGTGGTCTTTAGCTTCCAAGTGTTTGAATTTCTGCCAAATTTTTTCTTGTGATTGAGTTCCAGTTTTAAAGCATTGTGGTCTGAGAATATGCAGGGAATAGTCTCAGTCTTTTAGTATCAGTTGAGGCCTGATTTGTGACCCAGTATGTGGTCTATTCTGGAGAAAGTTCCATGTGCGCTCGAGAAGAATGAGTATGCTGTTGTTTTAGGGTGGAATGTTCTGTAAATATCTATGAGGTCCATCTAGTCCAGTGTATCATTCAAAGCTCTTCTTTCCTTGTTGATTATCTGCTTAGATGATCTGTCTATTGCTGAGAGGGGAGTATTGAGGTCTTCTACAATTAACGTACTGTTTTCAATATGACTCTTTACTTTGGTGAACAGTTGGCTTATGTAGATGGCTGCTCCCATGTTGGGGGCGTAGATATTTAAAATTGTTAGATCTTCTGGTTGGATAAACCCTTCAAGAATGATATCTTGTCCTTCTGTGTCTCTAACTACAGACTTTAGCTTAAAATCTAGTTTGTCTGATATAAGAATTGCTACCCCAGCTTTCTTTTGAGGTCCGCTGGCACAGAAGATGGATCTCCATCCCTTCACTTTCAGTCTGGATGTATCTTTAGGTTCAAAATGAGTCTCTTGTAGGCAGCATATAGATGGGTCCTGTCTTTTTATCCAATCTACAGCCCTGTGCCTTTTTATGGGAGCTTTTAGGCCATTCACGTTGAGAGTGATTATTGAAAGATATGAATTAATTGTCATCATGTTGCCTGTGAAGACATTGTTTTTATAGATTGTCCCTGTAAATGTCTGTTGTATATCACTCTTGGGGTCTTTCTCCTTTTGTAGAGCCCCCCCCTTAATACTTCTTGCAGGACCGGCTTAGTGGTCACATATTCTTTCAGTTTCTGCCGGTCATGGAAGCTCTGCATCTCTCCATCCATTCTAAATGACAGCCTTGCCAGATAAAGTCTTCTTGGTTGCATGTTCTTCTCATTTAGTACCCTGAATATGTCTTGCCAGGCCTTTCTGGCTTGCCAGGTCTCTGTGGATAGGTCTGATGTTATTCTGATGTTCCTCCTTCTATACGTAAGGAATCTCTTCCCCCTAACTGCCCTTAAGATGGTTTCCTTGGTTCTAAGATTTGCAAGTTTTACTATTACATACCTGTTTTCCTTGATCTTGGGAGGGCTCCTCTCTGCCGCTAGGACGCGAATGTTTGTTTGATTCCCCAGATTAGGAATGTTCTCAGCTACTATTGGCTCAAATACATCTTCTAATCCTCTCTCTCTCCACTCCCTCTGGGATTCCAATTATTCTGACGTTGGAATGCTACATGGTGTCACTTATTTCTCTGAATCTATTTTCATGCATTCTGAGTTGTTTTTCCCTGGCCTCCTCTTTTCCTTTTTTATCTATTATATTGTCTTCCAGGTCGCTTATTCATTCTCCTGCCTCAGTTACCCTAGTTGTTAGATTTTCTAGATTGGATTGGATCTCATTGATAGCATTTTTCTTTCTTTCTTTCTTTTTAATTTTTTTATTGTTATGTTAATCACCATATATTACAAATTTGTTTTGGTGTACTGTTCCATGATTCATTGTTTGTTCATAACACCCAGTGCTCCATGCAGAACGTGCCCTCCTCAATACCCATCACCAGGCTAACCCATCCCCCCACCCTCCTCCCCTCCAGAAACCTCAGTTTGTTTTTCAGAGTCCATCATCTCTCCTGGTACGTCTCCCCCTCTGACTTACTCCCCTTCATTCTTCCTCTCCTGCTATCTTCTTCTTTTTCTTTTTTCTTGCGTTATTTGTTTCAGAAGTACAGATCTGTGATTCAACAGTCTTACACAATTCACGGTGCTCACCGTAGCATATATCTTCCCCAATGTCCATCACCCAGCCACCCCATCCCTCCCACCCCCGACCACTCCAGCAACCCTCAGTTTGTTCCTGAGATTAAGAATTCCTCATATCAGTGAGGTCATATGATACATATCTTTCTCTGATTGACTTATTTCACTCAGCATAACACCCTCCAGTTCCATTTACGTCGTTGCAAATGGCAAGATCTCCTTCCTTTTGATGGCTGCATAATATTCCATTGTGTATATATACCACCTCTTCTTTATCCATTCATCTGTCGATGGACATCTCGGCTCTTTCCACAGTTTGGCTATTGTGGACATTGCTGCTATAAACATTGGGGTGCACGTACCCCTTCGGGTCCCTACATTTGTATCTTTGGGGTAAATACTCAGAAGTGCAATTGCTGGATCGAATGGTAGCTCTAATTTCAACTGTTTGAGGAACCTCCATACTGTTTTCCAGAGGGGTTGCACCAGCTTGCATTCCCACCAACAGTGTGGGAGGGTTCCCCTTTCTCCACATCGCCGCCAACATCTGTCGTTCCCTGACTTGTTAATTTTAGCCATTCTGACGGGTGTGAGGTGGTGTCTCATGGAGGTTTTGATTTGGATTTCCCTGATGCCGAGCGATGTTGAGCACTTTTTCATGTGCCTGTTGGCCATTTGGATGTCTTCTTTGGAGAAATGTCTGTTCATGTCTTCTGCCCATTCCTTGATTGGATTATTTGTTCTTTGGGTGTTGAGTTTGATAAGTTCTTTATAGATTTTGGATACTAGCCCTTTATCTGATCTGTCATTTGCAAATATTTTCTCCCAATCTGTCGGTTGTCTTTTGGTTTTGTGGACTGTTTCCTTTGCTGTGCAAAAGCTTTTTATCTTGATGAAATCCCAATAGTTCATTTTTGCCCTGGCTTCCTGTGCCTTTGGTGATGTTTCTAGGAAGAAGTTGCTGCGGCTGAGGTCGAAGAGGTTGCTACCTGTGTTCTCCTTTAGGATTTGGATGGACTCCTGTCTCACCTTTAGGTCTTTCAACCATTTGGAGTTTATTTTTGTGTGTGGTGTAAGGAAATGGTCCAGTTTCATTCTTCTGCATGTGGCTGTCCAATTTTCCCAACACCATTTGTTGAAGAGACTGTCTTTTTTCCACTGGACATTCTTTCCTGCTTTGTCAAAATTAAGTTGACCATAGAGTTGAGGATCCGTTTCTGGGCTCTCGATTCTGTTCCATTAATCTATGTGTCTGTTTTTGTGCCAGTACCATACTGTCTTGAAGATGACAGCTTTGTAATAGAGCTGGAAGTCCGGAATCGTGATGCCGCCAGCTTTGCTTTTCTTCTTCAAGATTCCTCTTGCTATTCGTGGTCTCTTCTGGTTCCATACAAATTTTAGGATTATTTGTTCCATTTCTTTGAAAAAAGTGGATGGTATTTTGATTGGGATTGCATTGAATGTGTAGATTGGTCTAGGTAGCATTGACATCTTCACAATGTTGGTTCTTCCAATCCATGAGCATGGAATGTTTTTCCATTTCTTTGTGTCTTCTTCAATTTCTTTCCTGAGTATTTTATAGTTTTCTGAGTACAGATCCTTTGCCTCTTTGGTTACATTTATTCCTAGGTATCTTATGGTTTCGGGTGCAATTGTGAATGGGATCGACTCCTTGATTTGTCTCTCTTCTGTTTTGTTGTTGGTGTATAGGAATGCCACTGATTTCTGTGCATTGATTTTATAGCCTGCTACTTGACTGAATTCCTGTATGAGTTCTAGCAGTTTTGGGGTGGAGTCTTTTGGGTTTTCCTCATACAGTATCATATCATCTACAAAGAGTGAGAGTTTGACATCCTCTTTGCCAATTTGGATGCCTTTGATTTCTTTTTGTTGTCTGATTGCTGTGGCTAGGACTTCTAACACTATGTTGAATACAAGTGGTGAGAGTGGACATCCCTGCCGTGTTCCTGACCTTAGGGGAAAAGCTCTCAGGTTTTCCCCATTGAGAATAATATTCGCTATAGGTTTTTCATAGATGGCTTTTATGATATTGAGGTATGTACCCTCTATCCCTATACTCTGAAGAGTTTTGATCAAGAAAGGATGCTGTACTTTGTCAAATGCTTTTTCTGCATCTATTGAGAGAATCATATGATTCTTGTTCTTTCTTTTGTTAATGTATTGTATCACGTTGATTGGTTTGCGGATGTTGAACCAACCTTGCAGCCTAGGGATAAATCCCACTTGGTCATGGTGAATAATCCTTTTAATGTACTGTTGGATCCTATTGACTAGTATTTTGGTGAGAGTTTTTGCATCCATGTTCATCAAGGATACTGGTCTGTCATTCTCCTTTTTGATGGGGTCTTTGTCTGGTTTTGGGATCAAGGTAATGGTGGCCTCATAAAACGACTTTAGAAGTTTTCCTTCCATTTCTATTTTTTGGAAGAGTTTCAGGAGAATAGGTATTAATTCTTTAAATGTCTGATAGAATACCCCTGGGAAGCCATCTGGCCCTGGGCTTTTGTTTTTTGGGAGATTTTTGATGACTCCTTCAATTTCCTTAGTGGTTATAGGTCTGTTCAGGTTTTCTATTTCTTCCCGGTTTAATTTTGGTAGTTGATACATCTCTAGGAATGCACCCATTTCTTCCAGGTTATCTAATTTGCTGACATAGATTCTCTCATAATATGTTCTTATTTATATTTGTTGTGTATTGTTGTGATCTCTCCCCTTTCATTCATGATTTTGTTGACTTGAGTCATTTCTCTTTTCTTTTTGATCAGTCTGGCCAGGGGTTTATCAATCTTGTTAATTCTTTCAAAGAACCAGCTCCTAGTTTCGTTCATCTGTTCTACCATTCCTTTGGTTTCTATTCCATGATTTCTGCTCTCATCTTACTTATTTCTCTTCTCCTGCTGGGTTTAGGCTTTATTTGCTGTTCTTTCTCCAGCTCCTTTAGGTGTAGGGTTAGGTTGTGTATTTGAGACCTTTCTTGTTTCTTGAGAAAGGCTTGTATCGCTATATACTTTCCTCTTAGGACTCCCTTTGCTGCATCCCAAAGATTTTGAACAGTTGTGTCTTCATTTTCATTGGTTTCCATGAATTTTTTTAATTCTTCTTTAATTTCCTGGTTGACCCATTCATTCTTTAGTAGGATGCTCTTTGGCCTCCATGTATTTGAGTTCTTTCCGACTTTCCTCTTGTGATTGAGATCTAGTTTCAAAGCATTGTGGTCTGAAAATAGGCAGGGAATAATCCCAATCTTTAGGTTTGAGACCTGATTTGTGACCTAGGATCCGATCAATTCTGGAGAATGTTCCATGAGCACTAGAGAAGAATGTGTATTCCGTTGCTTTGGGATGAAATGTTCTGAATATGTCTGTGAAGTCCATTTGGTCCAGTGTGTCATTTAAAGTCTTTATTTCCTTGTTGATCTTTTGCTTAGATGATCTGTCCATTTCAGTGAAGGGGGTTGTTAAAGTCCCCCACTATTATTGTATTGTTGTCAATGTGTTTCTTCACTTTTGTGATTAATTGCCTTATATAATTGGCTGCTCCCATGTTTGGGGCATAGATATTTACAAATGTTAGATCTTCTTGTTGGATAGACCCTTTAACTAGGATATAGTGTCCTTCCTCATGTCTTATTACAGTCTTTGTTTTAAAATCTTATTTGTCTGATATAAGGATTGCCACCCCAGCTTTCTTTTGGTGTCCATTAGCATGGTAAATGGTTTTCCATCCCCTCACTTTCAATCTGGGGGTGTCTTGGGTCTGAAATGAGTCTCTTGCAGACAGCATATTGGTGGGTCTTGTTTTTTAATCCAATCTGATAGCCTGTGTCTTTTGATTGGGGCATTGAGCCCAATGTAAATTCAGGGTAACTATTGAAAGGTATGAATCTAGTGCCATTGCATTGTCTGTAAGGTGGCTGTTACTGTATATTGTCTCTGTTCCTTTCTGGTCTATGTTACTTTTAGGCTCTCTCTTTGCTTAGAGGACCCCTTTCAATATTTCTTGGAGGGCTGGTTGCGTGTTTGCCAATTCCTTTAGTTTTTGTTTGTCCTGGAAGCTTTTTATCTCTCCTTCTATTTTCAATGACAGCTTAGTTGGATATAGTATTCTTGGCTGCATATTTTTCTCATTTAGTGTTCTGAAGATATCATGCCAGTCCTTTCTGGCCTGCCAAGTCTCTGTGGATAGGTCTGTTGCCAATGTAATATTTCTACCATTATAGGTTACATATCTCTTCTCCCGAGTTGCTTTCAGGATTTTCTCTTTGTCTCTGAGACTCGTAAGTTTTACTATTAGATGTCGGGGTGTTGACCTATTATTATTGATTTTGGAGGGGTTCTCTGTGTCTCCTGGATTTTGATGCCTGTTTCCTTCCTCACATTAGGGAAGTTCTCTGCTATTATTTGCTCCAACATACCTTCTGCCCCTCTCTCTCATTCTTCTTCTTCTGGGATCCCAATTATTCGAATGTTGTTTCATCTTATCATATCGCCTATCTCTCGAATTCTGCCCTCGTGATCCTGTAGTTCTTTCTCTCTTTTTCTCAGCCTCTTTATTTTCCATCATTTGGTCTTCTATATCACTGATTCTCTCTTCTGCCTCATTTATCCTAGCATTTAGTGCCCCCATTTTTGATTGCACCTCATTAATAGCCTTTTTGATTTTGACTTGGTTAGATTTTAGTTCTTTTATTTCTCCAGAAAGGGTTTCTCTCATAACTTCCATGCTTTTTTTAAGCCCAGCCAGTATCTTTAAAGTCATGATTTTGAACTCCAGGTCCAACATCGTACTAATGTCCATATTGAGTAGGTCTCTGGCTGACGGTACTATCTCTTGTTCTTTTTGCTGAGGTGACTTTTTCGTCTTGTCATTTTGTCCAGAGGAGAATAGATGAATGAGAGAACAGAATGCTACCAGGTTAACAATGTCCCCAGCAAATATACTCTATACAAATCAGAAAAGCCCTGAAACCAGGGGAAAAGAAAGGGAAAGAAAGGAAAAAGAAAGAGAAAAGAAAGAAAGAAAGAAAAAAGATAAAAACAAAAACAGAACAATACAAAAAAACCCGAATATGATCAAATATGATCAGGCTAGTGCATAGATCAGTGCCACACACTAGATTTTGGGCGTATTTTGGTCTGTTAGAAAATATATGTACAAAATAAGGGTTGATACAATGAAGGGATGGAAGATGACTGTAAAGATGAAAATTATAAAAGATTTAATAAAACGAATTGATACGATAAGAAGTTGTTTGAAAAAAGAAAGAAGAAGATTTAAAAAATAAAAAAAGGGAGAGAATGTGATCAGGCAGGAGACTAGAACAGAGCCATACACTAGTGATTTAGGGTATATGTTGATCTGTTAGAAGAAACTCTATCTCAAAATTTTAAAGAGAGAACAACTGATATATATATATATATGCCAAAAATAAGGGTAACTACTATGAAGGGAGAAAATATGACTCTAAAAATGAAAAATAAAAAATGTTTTTTTAAAAAAAGGGATTGATAAGATGTTTGTTGAAAAAGGGAAAAAGAAAAATTTTAAAAAAAGTTAAAAAATTTAACTTTGAAAAACTAACGAATCATGGTAAAAAAAGGCCATGAATTCTATGTGCAGTATTCCCCTAGCGCTGGAGTTCTCCCGTTCTCCATGATCGGTAAACTTGGTCTTGGCTTGCTGGCTGTTCGCGCTGTTCTTCTGGGGGAGGGGCCTGTTGCCGTGGTTCCCAAATGTCTTTGCCGGAGGCGGCATTGCCCCGCCATTGTCGTCCGGGCTAAGCAAGCTGCTCGGGTTTGCTCTCAGGAGCTTCTGTTCCCTGCAAGCTCTGGTACAGCTTTGGAGGACCAGGGTGAAAATGGTGGTCTCCCAAACTCCACTCGGAGGAGCTGAGAACTCGAGGCCCCGCTCCTCAGTGCGCCCCAGGAGAAAAGCAGTCACTCCCGTCTCCCTGGTCTCCGGCCACACTCCGTGCTCTCCCGGCCTGTGACCGAACATTTCTATCTCTAGCACTCGACCCCGTGTGGAGTCTCCAAACCCAGCAGATCCCTGCGGTGCGCTCCCGCGCCGCTCCTCCTGGGGGAGGGCAGGGGAGTCTCCCCGGATCTGCTGCTTGTTGGGTCCCTGCTGGAGGAGCAGTGGCCCGACTGGACCGCAGATCACAGTTTATGGCAACCCCAAGCTGAGAGACCACACCTCGGCTCCGTCTCTGCAGCTGGCTTCCCCGCTCCAATTCCTGGGAGCTCTGCTGCACTCAGGCACCCCCGGTCTTTCTGTGACCCCGAGGGTCCTGAGACCACACTGTCCCGCGAGGGTTCCATCCCCTGCTTAGCCACTGGAGCGACGTCCCTCAGCGGAGCCGACCTCTAAAAGGTCCGATTTTGTGCTCCGCGGCTCTATCACTTGCCAGAAGCGGCTGACGGAGGCCCCTCCCCCTCCATCTATCCTCCCGAATATCGCCTGGGATTCACTTCTCTGCACGGCCTACCTTCCAGTAAGTGGTCGCTTCTCTGTTCAGAGAGTTGTTGCTACTCTGTTCTTCGGTCTCCTGTTGAGTTCGTAAATGTTCAGAATCGTTTGATCCCTATTCGGCTGAATTCCTGAGACCAGAGAAATCCAGGTCTCCTACTCCTCCGCCATCTTGCTCCACCCTCCACGTTGAGAGTGATTATTGAAAGATATGAATTGTCATCATGTTGCCTGTGAAGATGTTGTTTTTATAGGTTCTCCCTGTAAATGTCTGTTGTATATCACTCTTGGGATCTTTCTCCTTTTATGGAACCCCTCTTAATATTTCTTGCAGGGCCAGCTTAGTGGTCACAGAGTCTTTCAGTTTCTGCCAGTCTTGGAAGCTCTGCATCTCTCCATCCATTCTAAATGACAGACTTTCTGGATAAAGTCTTCTTGGCCACATGTTCTTCTCATTTAGTACCCTGAATATGTCTTACCAGGTCTTTCTGGCTTGCCAGGTCTCTGTGGATAGGTCTGACATTATTCTGATGTTCCTCCCTCTGTACGTAAGGAATCTCTTCCCCCTAACTGCCCTTAAGATGGTTTCCTTGGTTCTAAGATTTGCAAGTTTTGCTATTACATGCCGGGGTGTTGACCTGTTTTCCTTGATCTTGGGAGGGGTCCTTTCTGCCTCTAGGATGCGAATGTTTGTTTCATTCCCCAGATTAAGGAAGTTCTCAGCTACAATTGGCTCAAATATATCTTCTAGTCCTCTCTCTCTCTCCACTCCCTCCAGGATTCCAATTATTCTGACATTGGAACGCTTCATGGTGTCACTTATTTCTCTGATTCTATTTTCATGGATTCTGAGTTGTTTTTCCCTGGCCTCCTCTTTTCCAGTTTTATCTATTATATTGTCTTCCAGGTCGCTTAATCATTCTTCTGCCTCACTTACCCTAGCTGTTAGATTATCTAGATGGACTGGATCTCATTGATAGCATTTTTAAGTTCTGCCAATTCAGCTTTCATTTCTGCCCTTAGAGACTCTATGTTGCCATTTATTGATTTCTCCATTCCAGCCGTTGTCTTCACAATTGCTAGCCTGAATTCCATCTCCAACATCTTGGTTATATCTACATCTATTTGTAAATCTGCAGCATAAGTCATAATCTCTGAGCCTTTTCTATTTTGGGGGTTCCTCCTCCTAGTCATTCTGTTGATGGGTGGTTGAGGGAACGTATAGAGTCCAAATTATTGACCAGCACCCAAGCAAGATGCACCTGTTTTCTAGTACCCATCATATAGTTTTCCTAGAAACCTATAAGCTGCCAACACTGAAACTGGAAGAAATTGACAACCTGAACAGGCCAATAACCAGTAATGAGATTGAAGCAGTGATCAAAAACCTCCCGAAAAACAAGAGTTCAGGGCCTGATGGATTCTCTGGGGAATTCTCCCAAACATTCAAAGAAGAAATAATACCAGGGGTCGGAGCAGGATGGTGGAGTAGCAGGAGACCTGGATTTCATCTGGTCTCAGGAATTCAGCTAGATCCAACCATTCTGAACACCTATGAACTCAACAGGAGATCAAAGAAAAGAATAGCAGCAACTCTCTGAACAGAAAAGCGACCACTTTCTGCAAAGTAGGACGTGCAGAGAAGTGGATCCGAGGTGATATTCGGGAGGATAGACGGCGGGGGAGGGGGCCTCCATCGGCCACTTCTGGCAAGTGATAGAGCCCCAGAGCACAAAATTGGAACTTCTAGAAGTCGGGTGCGCTGAGGGACGTAACTCCAGTGGCTATGCGGGGGGTGGAACCCTCGTGGGACAGTGTAGTCTCAGAACCCTTGGGGTCACAGAAAGACTGGGGGTGCCTGAGTGTGGCAGAGCTCCCAAGGCAGGCTCTCAGCTCGGGGTTGCCATAAACTGTGATTCGTGGCACAGTCAGGCCACTGCTCCTCCAGCAGGGACCCAACAAGCGGAAGATTCGGGAGACTCCCCTTCCTCCCCTGGGAGGAGGGGCGCGGGAGTGCACCGCAGGGATCTGCTTGGTTTGGAGACTCCACACGGGGTCATGACCCAGAGATAGAAACGCTTGATCACAGGCCAGGTGAGCACGGAATGCGGCCGGGGACCGGGGAGACAGGAGTGACTGACTGCTTTTCTCTCAGGGCTCACTGAGGAGCGAGGTCCCAAGTTCTCAGCTCCTCTGGGTGGAGATTGGGAGGCCACAATTTTCACTCTCATTCTCCAAAGCTGTACGGAAAGCTTGCAGGGAACAAAAGCTCCCGAGAGCAAAGCTGAGCAGATTACCTAGCCTGGACACCTCAAGGGCGGGACAATTCCGCCTCCAGCGAAGACATTTGGGAACCACGGCAACAGGCCCCTCCCCCAGAAGATCAGCAAGGACATCCCGCCAATACCAAGATTACTGATCAATGAGAACGGCAGAACTCCAGAGCTACGGGAATACTGCACATATAATCCATGGCTTTTCTTTAGTTTTTCAAAGTTAATTTTTTTCAATGTCTTTTTTTTAATTTTTCTATTTTCCTTTTTCAAATGACATCTTATCAATCCCTTTTTTAAAAAAACATTTTTATTTTTCATTTTTAGTCATATTGTATCCCTTCATAGTAGTTACCCTTATTTTTGGCATATATATACATAAATTGTCTCCTTTAAAACTTTGAGATACAGTTTCTTCTAACAGATCAAAATATACCCTAAATCACTAGTGTATGGCTTTGTTCTAGTCTCCTGCCTGATCACATTCTCTCCCTCTTTAATTTAAATCTTCTTTTTTCCTTTTTCAAACAACTTCTTATCAATTCCTTTTATAGAATTTTTTATAATTTTCATCTTTACAGTCATATTCCATCCCTTCATCATATCAAGCCTTACTTTTGTAAATATATAAATTTTTCCTTCTTTAAAATTTTGGGAGGCACTTTCTTCTAAGAGACCCAAATACATCCAAAATGTAGTGTGTGGCACTGATCTATGCACCAGCCTGATCATATTTGATCATATTCTGTTTTTTTTTTGTTTCGTTCTGTTTTTGTTTGTTTTTATCTTTTTCTTTTTCTTTTTTCTTTCTTTCCCTTTTTTTCCCCCTGGCTTCAGGTCTTTTCTGATTGTTTAGCGTATATATTCTGGGGATGCTGTTACCCTGTTAGCATTTTGTTCTCTCATTCATCTATTCTCCTCTGGATAAAATGACAAGATGGAAAAATCACCTCAACAAAAAGAACAAGAGGTAGTACCGACTGCCAGGGACCTACTCATTATGGACATTAGTACGATGTCGGACCTAGAGTTCAGAATTATGATTTTAAAGATACTAGCTGGGCTTGAAAAAAGCATGGAAGTTATTAGAGAATCGCTTTCTGGAGAAATAAAGAACTAAAATCTAACCAAGTCGAAATGAAAAAGGCTATTAATGAAGTGTAATCAAAAAGGGGAAGATACCTGCTAGGATAAATGAAGCAGAAGAGAGAATCAGCGATATAGAAGACCAAACGATGGAAAATAAAGAAGCTGAGAAAAGGAGAGATAAAGAACTACTGGATCACGAGGGCAGAATTTGAGAGATAAGCGATGCCATAAGATGAAACAACATTAGAATAATTGGGATCCCAGAAGAAGAAGAAAGAGAGAGGGGAGCAGAAGGTATATTGGAGCAAATAATAGCAGAGAACTTCCCTAATGTGAGGAAGGAAACAGGCATCAAAATCCAGGAGGCACAGAAAACCCCTCTCAAAATCAATAAAAATAGGTCAACACCCCGACATCTAAGAGTAAAACTTACGAGTCTCAGAGACAAAGAGAAAATCCTTAAAGCAGCTCAGAAGAATAGATCTGTAACCAACAATGGTAGAAACATTAGATTGGCAACAGACCTATCCACAGAGACTTGGCAGGCCAGAAAGGACTGGCATGATATCTTCAGAGCACTAAGCAAGAAAAATATGCAGCCAAGAATACTATATCCAGCTAAGTTGTCATTGAAAATAGAAGGAGAGATAAAAAGCTTCCAGGACAATCAAAAACTAAAGGAATTTGCATACACGAAACCAGCCCTACAAAAAATATTGAAAGGGGTCCTCTAAGCAAAGAGAGAGACTAAAAGTGACACAGACCAGAAAGGAACACAGACAATATACAGTAACAGTCACCTTACAGGCAATACAATGGCACTAAATTCATACCTTTCAATAGTTACCCTGAATGTAAATGGGCTAAATGCCCCATTCACAGGCTATCAGATTGGATTAAACAACAAGACCCATCAATATGTCTTTGTCTTTAAGACAAAGAGACTCATTTTAGACCCAAAGACACGCCCAGATTGAAAGTGAGGGGGTGGAAAACCATTTACCATGCTAATGGACACCAAAAGAAAGCTGGGGTGGCAATCCTTATATCAGACAAATTAGACTTTAAAACAAAGACTGTAATAAGACACGAGGAAGGACACTATATCCTACTTAAAGGGTCTATCCAACAAGAAGATCTAACAATTGTAAATATCTATGCCCCTAACATGGGAGCAGCCAATTATGTGAGGCAATAAATCGCCAAAGCAAAGAAACACATTGACAACAATACAATAATAGTGGGGGACTTTAACACACTCCTCACTGAAATGGACAGATCATCTAAGCAAAAGATCAACAAGGAAATAAAGACTTTAAATGACACACTGGACCAAATGGACTTCACAGATATATTCAGAACATTCCAGCCAAAGGAACGGAATACACATTCTTCTCTAGTGCCCATGGAACATCCTCCAGAATAGATCACATCCTAGGTCACAAATCAGGTCTCAAATGGTACCAAAAGATTGGGATCATTCCCTGCATCTTTTCAGACCACAGTGCTTTGAAACTAGAACTCAGTCACAAGAGGAAAGTCGGAAAGAACTCAAATACATAGAGGCTAAAGAGCATCCTACTAAAGAATGAATGGGACAACCAGGAAATTAAAGAAGAATTAAAAAAATTCATGGAAACCAATGAAAATGAAAACACAACTGTTCAAAATCTTTGGGAGGCAGCAAAGACAGTCCTGAGAGGAAAGTATATAGCAATACAAGCCTTTCTCAAGAAACAAGAAAGGTCTCAAGTACACAAGCTAACCCTACACCTAATGTAGCTAGAGAAAAAACAGCAAATAAAGCCTAAACCCAGCAGGAGAAGAGAAATAATAGAGATCAGAGCAGAAATCAATGAAATAGAAACCAAAAGAATGGTAGAACAGATCAACAAAACTATGAGCTGGTTCTTTGAAAGAATTAACAAGAGTGATAAACCCCTGGGCAGACTTATGAAAAAGAAAAGAGAAATGACTCAAATAAATATAATCATGAAAAAAGAGGAGAGATTACAACCAACACCAAGGAATTACAAACAATTATAAGAATTTATGAGCAACTATATGCCAGCAAATTGGGTAACCTGGAAGAAATGGGTGCATTCCTAGAGATGTATCAACTACCAAAATTAAACCAGGAAGAAATAGAAAACCTGAACAGACTTATAACCACTAAGGAAATTGAAGCAGTCATCAAAAATCTCCCAACAAACAAAAGCCCAGGGCCAGATGGCTTCCACGTGGAATTCTACCAAACATTTAAAGAAGAATTAATACCTAATCTTCTGAAACTGTTCAAAAAAATAGAAATGGAAGGAAAACTTCTAAAGTCGTTTTATGAGGCCACCATTACCTTGATCTGAAAACCAGACAAAGACCCCATCAAAAAGGAGAATTACAGACCAATATCCTTGATGAATATGGATGCAAAAATTCTCACCAAAACTCTAGGCAATAGGATCCAACAGTACATAAAAAAGATTATGCACCACGACCAAGTGCGATTTATCCCTGGGCTGCAAGGTTGGTTCAACATCCGCAAATCAATCAACGTGATACAATACATTAACAAAAGAAAGAACAAGAATCGTATGATCCTCTCAATAGATGCAGAAAAAGCATTTGACAAAGTAGAGCATCCTTTCTTGATCAAAACACTTCAGAGTATAGGGATAGAGGATACATACCTCAATATCATAAAAGCCATCTACGAAAAACCTATAGCGAATATCATTCTCAATAGGGAAAAACTGAGAGCTTTCCCCCTAAGGTCAGGAACGCGGCACGGATGTCCACTATCAGCACTGCCATTCAACATAGTATTAGAGGTCCTAGCCACAGCAATCAGACAACAAAAAGAAGTCAAAGCCATCCAAATCGGCAAAGAAGAAGTCAAACTCTCACTCTTTGTAGATGATATGATACTGTATGTGGAAAACCCAAAACACTCCACTCCAAAACTGCTAGAACTCATACAGGAATTCAGTAAAGTGGCAGGATATAAAATCAATGTACAGAAATCAGTGGCATTCCTATACACCAACTGCAAGACAGAAGAAAGAGAAATTAAGGAGTTGATCCCATTTACAATTGCACACAAAACCATAAGATACCTAGGAATAAATCTAACCAAAGAGGCAAAGGATCTGTACTCATAAAAGTATAAAATACTTATTAAAGAAATTGAGGATGACACAAAGAAATGGAAAAATGTTCCATGTTCGACACTGGAGGGGCGGAGCAAGATGGCGGAGGAGTAGGAGACCTAGATTTCGTCTGGTCTCAGGAATTCAGCTGAATAGGGATCAAACCATTCTGAACACCTACGAACTCAACAGGAGATCAAAGAGGAGAGTAGCAACAACTATCTGAACAGAGAAGCGACCACTTTCTGGAAGGTAGGACGTGCGGAGAAGTGAATCCGAGGCGATATTCGGGAGGATAGACGGCGGGGGAGGGGCCTCCGCCGGCCGCTTCTGGCAAGTGCTAGAGCCGCGGAGCACAAAATCGGACCTTTTAGAAGTCGGCTCCGCTGAGGGACGTCGCTCCAGTGGCTAAGCGGGGGTGGAACCCTCGCGGGACAGTGGGGTCTCAGGACCCTTGGGGTCACAGAAAGACCGGGGGTGTCTGAGGGCGGCAGAGCTCCCAGGTGTCGGAGCGGGGAAGCCAGCTGCAGAGACAGAGCTGAGGCGTGGGCTCTCAGCTTGCGGTTGCCATAAACTGTGATCCGCGGCCCAGTCGGGCCACTGCTCCTGCAGCAGGGACCCAACAAGCGGCAGATCCGGGGAGACACCCCTTCCTTCCCGGGGAGGAGCGGCGCAGGAACGCACTGCAGGGATCTGCTGGGTTTGGGGACTCCACATGGGGTCGGGTGCGACAGATACAAACGCTCGGTCACAGGCCGGGTGAGCACGGAGTGCTGCCGGAGACCAGGGACAAGGGAGTGACTGCTTTTCTCTGGGGGCGCACTGAGGAGCGGGGCCCTGAGTTCTCAGCTCCTCCGGGCGGAGATTGGGAGGCCACCATTTTTGCCCTGGTTCTCCAAGGCTGTACGGAGAGCTTGCAGGGAACAAAAGCTCCTGAGATCAAACCCGAGCAGCTTCCTTAGCCCGGAACGACAAGGGCGGGGCAATTCTGCCTCCTGGCAAAGACATTTGGGAACCACGGCAACAGGCCCCTCCCCCAGAAGACCAGCACGAACAGCCAGCAAGCCAAGACCAAGTTTACCAATCAAGGAGAACGGGAGAACTCCAGCGCTAGGGGAATACTGCACATAGACTTCATGGTTTTTTTTTACCATGATTCATTAGTTCATCAAAGTTAATTTTTGTTAACTGTTTTTTTTTTCTTTTTCTTTTTCCCTTTTTCAACCAACATCTTATCAATCTCTTTTAAAAAAAAAAACATTTTTTATTTTTCATTTTTAGAGTCATATTTTATCCCTTCATAGGAGTTAGCCTTCTTTTTGGCATATATATATAAGTTGTTCTCTCTTCAAAATTTTGAGATACACTTTCTTCTAACAGATCAAAATATACCCTAAACCACTAGTGTATGGCTCTGTTCTAGTCTCCTGCCTGATCACATTCTCTCCCTATTTTCTTTCTTTTTTTTTTAATCTTCTTTCTTTTTTCAAACAACTTCTTATCTTATCAAGTCCTTTTATAAATTCTATTATAATTTTCATCTTTACAGTCATCTTTTATCCCTTCATTGTATCAACCCTTATTTTGTACATATATGTCTTTCTTCCTTTAAAATTTTAGGAGGCACTTTTTTCTAACAGACCAAAATACGCCCAAAATCTAGTGTGTGGCACTGACCTATGCACTAGCCTGATCATATTTGATCACATTCTGCTTTTTTTGTATTCTTTTTTTGTTTTTACCTTTTTTCTTTTTTTTTTCTCTTTCTTTTTTCTTTCTTTCCCTTTCTTTTCCCCTGGTTTCAGGTCTTTTCGGATTTGTATAGAGTATATTTGCTGGGGACGTTGTAAACCTGTTAGCATTTTGTTCTCTCATTCATCTATTCTCCTCTGGACAAAATGACAAGACGGAAAAAATCACTTCAGCAAAAAGAACAAGAGGTAGTACCGTCAGCCAGGGACCTACTCAATACGGATATTAGTACAATGTCAGACCTAGAGTTCAGAATCATGACTTTAAAGATACTAGCTGGGCTTGAAAAAAGCGTGGAAGTTATGAGAGAAACCCTTTCTGGAGAAATAAAAGAACTAAAATCTAACCAAGTCGAAATCAAAAAGGCTATTGATGAGGTGCAATCAAAAATGGGGGCACTAACTGCTAGGATAAATGAGGCAGAAGACAGAATCAGTGATATAGAAGACCAAATGATGGAAAGTGAAGAGGCTGAGAAAAAGAGGGAGAAACAACTACAGGACCACGAGGGCAGAATTCGAGAGATAAGTGATTCGATAAGACGAAACAACATTAGAATAATTGGGATCCCAGAAGAAGAAGAATGAGAGAGAGGGGCAGAAGGTATACTGGAGCAAATAATAGCAGAGAACTTCCCTAATGTGAGGAAGGAAACAGGCATCAAAATCCAGGAGGCACAGAGAACCCCTCTCAAAATCAATAAAAATAGGTCAACACCCCGACATCTAATAGTAAAACTTACGAGTCTCAGAGACAAAGAGAAAATCCTGAAAGCAGCTCGGGAGAAGAGATATGTAACCTACAATGGTAAAAATATTAGATTGGCAACAGACCTATCCACAGAGACCTGGCAGGCCAGAAAGGACTGGCAAGATATCTTCAGAGCACTAAACGAGAAAAATATGCAGCCAAGAATACTATATCCAGCTAGGCTGTCATTGAAAATAGAAGGAGAGATAAAAAGCTTCCAGAACAAACAAAAACTAAAGGAATTTGCAAACATGAAACCAGCCCTCCAAGAAATATTGAAAGGGGTCCTCTAAGCAAAGAGAGAGCCTAAAAGCAGAAAAGATCAGAAAGGAACACAGAAAATATACAGTAACAGTCACCTTACAGGTAATACAATGGCACTAAATTCATACCTTTCAATAGTTACCCTGAATGTAAATGGGCTCAATGCCCCAAGCAAAAGACACAGGCTATCAGATTGGATTAAAAAACAAGACCCATCCATATGCTGTCTGCAAGAGACTCATTTTAGACCCAAAGACACGCCCAGATTGAAAGTGAGGGGGTGGAAAACCATTTACCATGCTAATGGACACCAAAAGAAAGCTGGGGTGGCAATCCTTATATCAGACCAACTAGATTTCAAAACAAAGACTGTAATAAGAGATGAGGAAGGACACTATATCCTACTGAAAGGGTCTATCCAACAAGAAGATCTAACAATTGTAAATATCTATGCCCCAAACATGGGAGCAGCCAATTATATAAGGCAAATAATAACAAAAGCAAAGAAACACATTGACAACAATACAATAATAGTGGGGGACTTTAACACCCCCCTGACTGAAATGGACAGATCATCTGAGCAAAAGATCAACAAGGATATAAAGACTTTAAATGACACACTGGACCAAATGGACTTCACAGACATATTCAGAACATTCCATCCCAAAGCAACGGAATACACATTCTTCTCTAGTGCCCATGGAACATTCTCCAGAATTGATCACATCCTAGGTCACAAATCAGGTCTCAACCGGTACCAAAAGATTGGGATCATTCCCTGCATCTTTTCAGACCACAATGCTTTGAAACTAGATCTCAATCACAAGAGGAAAGTCGGAAAGAACTCAAATCCATGGAGGCTAAAGAGCATCCTACTAAAGAATGAATGGGTCAACCAGGAAATTAAAGAAGAATTTAAAAAATTCATGGAAACCAATGAAAATGAAAACACAACTGTCCAAAATCTTTGGGATACAGCAAAGGCAGTCCTGAGAGGAAAGTATATAGCAATACAAGCCTTTCTGAAGAAACAAGAAAGGTCTCAAATACACAATCTAACCCTACACCTAAAGGAGCTGGAGAAAGAACAGCAAATAAAGCCTAAACCCAGCAGGAGAAGAGAAATCATAAAGATCAGAGCAGAGATCAATGAAATAGAAACCAAAAGAACAGTAGAACAGATCAACGAAACTAGGAGCTGGTTCTTTGAAAGAATTAACAAGATTGATAAACCCCTGGCCAGACTGATCAAAAAGAAAAGAGAAATGACCCAAATCAACAAAATCATGAATGAAAGAGGAGAGATCACAAGCAACACCAAAGAAATACAAACAATTATAAGAACATATTATGAGCAACTCTATGCCAGCAAATTAGATAACCTGGAAGAAATGGGTGCATTCCTAGAGATGTAGCAACTACCAAAACTGAACCGGGAAGCAATAGAACACCTGAACAGACCTATAACCACTAATGAAATTGAAGCAGTCATCAAAAATCTCCCAACAAACAAAAGCCCAGGGCCAGATGGCTTCCCAGGGGAATTCTATCAGACATTTAAAGAAGAATTAATACCTATTCTCCTGAAACTGTTCCAAAAAATAGAAATGGAAGGAAAACTTCCAAATTCATTTTATGAGGCCACCATTACCTCGATCCCAAAACCAGACAAAGATCCCATCAAAAAGGAGAATGACAGACCAATATCCTTGATGAACATGGATGCAAAAATTCTCACCAAAATACTAGCCAATAGGATCCAACAGTACATTAAAAGGATTATTCACCACGACCAAGTGGGATTTATTCCTGGGCTGCAAGGCTGGTTCAACATCCGCAAATCAATCAACGTGATACCATACATTAACAAAAGAAAGAACAAGAATCATATGATCCTCTCAATAGATGCAGAAAAAGCATTTGGCAAAGTACAGCATCCTTTCTTGATCAAAACTCTTCAGAGTATAGGGATAGAGGGTACATACCTCAATATCATAAAAGCCATCTACGAAAAACCTACAGCGAATATCATTCTCAATGGGCAAAAGCTGAGAGCCTTTCCCCTAAGGTCAGGAACGCGGCAGGGATGTCCACTCTCACCACTGCTATTCAACATAGTATTAGAAGTCCTAGCCACAGCAATCAGACAACAAAAAGAAATCAAAGGCATCCAAATCGGCAAAGAGGAAGTCAAACTCTCACTCTTTGCAGATGATATGATACTTTATGTGGAAAACCCAAAAGACTCCACCCCAAAACTGCTAGAACTCATACAGGAATTCAGTCAAGTAGCAGGCTATAAAATCAATGCACAGAAATCAGTGGCATTCCTATACACCAACAACAAGACAGAAGAGAGACAAATCAAGGAGTCGATCCCATTCACAATTGCACCCAAAACCATAAGATACCTAGGAATAAATGTAACCAAAGAGGCAAAGGATCTGTACTCAGACAACTATAAAATACTCAGGAAAGAAATTGAAGAAGACACAAAGAAATGGAAAAACATTCCATGCTCATGGATTGGAAGAACCAACATTGTGAAGATGTCAATGCTACCTAGAGCAATCTACACATTCAATGCAATCCCCATCAACATACCATCCACTTTTTTCAAAGAAAGGGAACAAATAATCCTAAAATTTGTATGGAACCAGAAGAGACCCAGAATAGCCAGAGGAATCTTGAAAAAGAAAAGCAAAGCTGGCGGCATCACAATTCCGGACTTCCAGCTCTATTACAAAGCTGTCATCATCATGACAGTATGGTAGTGGCACAAAAACAGACCCATAGATCAATGGAACAGAATCGAGAGCCCAGAAATGGACCCTCAACTCTATGGTCAACTTATCTTTGACAAAGCAGGAAAGAATGTCCAGTGGAAAAATGACAGTCTCTTCAACAAATGGTGTTGGGAAAATTGGACAGCCACATGCAGAAGAATGAAACTGGACCATTTCCTTACACCACACACAAAAATAGACTCCAAATGGTTGAAAAACCTAAACGTGAGACAGGAGTCCATCCAAATCCTAAAGGAGAACACAGGTAGCAACCTCTTCGACCTCAGCCGCAGCAACTTCTTCCTAGAAACATCACCAAAGGCACGGGAAGCCAGGGCAAAAATGAACTGTTGGGATTTCATCAAGATAAAAAGCTTTTGCACAGCAAAGGAAACAGTCCACAAAACCAGAAGACAACCGACAGAATGGGAGAAAATATTTGCAAATGACAGATCAGATAAAGGGCTAGTATCCAAAATCTATAAAGAACTTATCAAACTCAACACCCAAAGAACAAATAATCCAATCAAGAAATGGGCAGAAGACATGAACAGACATTTCTCCAAAGAAGACATCCAAATGGCCAACAGGCACATGAAAAAGTGCTCAACATCGCTCGGCATCAGGGAAATCCAAATCAAAACCTCAATGAGATACCACCTCACACCCGTCAGAATGGCTAAAATTAACAAGTCAGGGAATGACAGATGTTGGCGGGGATGTGGAGAAAGGGGAACCCTCCTACACTGTTGGTGGGAATGCAAGCTGGTGCAACCCCTCTGGAAAACAGTATGGAGGTTCCTCAAACAGTTGAAATTAGAGCTACCATTCGATCCAGCAATTGCACTTCTGGGTATTTACCCCAAAGATACAAATGTAGGGACCCGAAGGGGTACGTGCACCCCAATGTTTATAGCAGCAATGTCCACAATAGCCAAACTGTGGAAAGAGCCGAGATGTCCATCGACAGATGAATGGGTAAAGAAGAGGTGGTATATATACACAATGGAATATTATGCAGCCATCAAAAGGAATGAGATCTTGCCATTTGCAACGACGTGGATGGAACTGGAGGGTGTTATGCTGAGTGAAATAAGTCAATCAGAGAAAGACATGTATCATATGACCTCACTGATATGAGGAATTCTTAATCTCAGGAACAAACTGAGGGTTGCTGGAGTGGTCGGGGGTGGGAGGGATGGGGTGCTGGGTGATGGACATTGGGGAAGATATGTGCTACGTTGAGCACTGTGAATTTTGTAAGACTGTTGAATCACAGATCTGTACTTCTGAAACAAATAACGCAACATATTTTAAGAAAAAAGAAAAAGAAGAAGATAGCAGGAGAGGAAGAATGAAGGGGAGTAAGTCAGAGGGGGAGACGAACCAGGAGAGATGATGGACTCTGAAAAACAAACTGAGGTTTCTGGAGGGGAGGAGGGTGGGGGGATGGGTTAGCCTGGTGATGGGTATTGAGGAGGGCACGTTCTGCATGGAGCACTGGGTGTTATGAACAAACAATGAATCATGGAACAGTACACCAA
This sequence comes from Eumetopias jubatus, assembly GCF_037043125.1. NCBI lineage: Eukaryota > Metazoa > Chordata > Mammalia > Carnivora > Otariidae > Eumetopias > Eumetopias jubatus. Next base: position 159,975 of record NW_028274996.1, read on the forward strand.
AACAAATTATGTAATATATGGTGATTAACATAACAATAAAAAAAGAAAATGTTCCATGCTCATGGACTGGAGGAAGAAAATTGTGAAGATGTAATGCTACCTAGGGCAATCTACACATTCAATGCAATCCCCATCAAAATACCATCAATTTTTTTCAAAGAAATGGAATAAATAATCCTAAAATTTGTATGGAACCAGAAAAGACTCCGAATAGCCAGAGGAATGTTGAAAAAGAAAAGCAAAACTGGCGGCATCACAATTCCGGACTTCAAGCTCTATTACAAAGCTGTCATCATCAAGACAGTATGGTACTGGCACAAAAACAAACACAAAGATCAATGGAACAGAATAGAGAGCCCAGAAATGGACCCTCCACTCTATGGTCAACTAATCTTTGACAAAGCAGGAAAGAATGTCCAATGGAAAAAAGACAGTCCTTCCACAAATGGTGTTGGGAAAATTGGACAGCCACATGCAGAAGAATGAAACTGGACCATTTCCTTACACCACAACAAAAATAGACTCCAAATTGTTGAAAGACCTAAACGTGAGACAGGAGTCCATCAAAATCCTAAAGGAGAACACAGGCAGCCAGCTCTTCGACCTCAGACGCAGCAACTTCTTCCTAGAAACATCACCAAAGGCAAGGGAAGCAAGGGTAAAAATGAACTATTGGGATTTCATCAAGAGAAAAAGCTTTTGCGCAGGAACAGAAACAGTGAACAAATCCAAAAGAGAACCGACAGAATGGGATAAGGTATTTGCAAATGATATATCAGATAAAGGGTTAGTATCCAAAATCTATAAAGAACTTATCAAACTCAACACCCAAAGAACAAATAATCCAATCAAGATATGGGCAGAAGACATGAACAGACATTTTTCCAAAGAAGACATCCAAATGGCCAACAGACACATGAAAAAGTGCTCAACATCGCTCGGCATCAGGGAAATCCAAATCAAAACCTCAATGAGATACCACCTCACAACAGTCAGAATGGCTAAAATTAACAAGTCAGGAAATGACAGATGTTGGTGGGGATGCGGAGAAAGGGGAATCCTACACTGTTGGTGGGAATGCAAGCTGGTGCAGCCACTCTGGAAAACATTATGGAGGTTCCTCAAAAAGTTGAAAATAGAGCTACCATATGATCCAACAATTGCACTACTGAGTATTTACCCCAAAGATACAAATGTAGGGATCCGAAGGGGTATGTGTACCCCGATGTTCATAGCAGCAATGTCCACAATAGCCAAACTGTGGAAAACGCCAAGATGTCCATCGACAGATGAATGGATAAAGAAGATGTGGTGTGTATATATATATATATATATATATATATATATATACACACACACAATGGAATATTATGCAATAGGATACACACACACACACACACACACACACAATGCAATATTATGCAGCCATCAAAAGGAATGAGATCTTGCCATTTGCAACAAAGTGGACGGAAATGGAGGGTGTTATGCTGAGCATAATAAGTCAATCAGAGAAAGACATGTATCATATGACCTCACTGATATGAGGATTTTTTTAAAAAGATTTTATTTATTTAATTGATAGAGAGAGTGTGAGAGGGTACACAAGCAGGGGTAGTGGGAGAGGGAGAAGCAAGCTTCCAGCTGAGCAGGGAGCCCGATGTGGGACTCGATCCCAGGACCCCAGGATCATGACCTGAGCCGAAGGCAGTTGCTTAACCAAATGATCCACCCAGGCGCCCGATATGAGGAATTTTTAATCTCAGGAAACAAACTGAGGGTTGCTGGAGTGGGGGGTGGGTGGGAGGGATGATGTGGCTGGGTGATTGACATTGGGGAGGGTATGTGGTAAGGTGCGTGGTGTGAATTGTGCAAGACTGTTGAATCACAGATCTGTACTTCTGAAACAAATAATGCAATATATGTTAAGAAAAAAAAAGGAGATAGCAGGAGGGGAAGAATGAAGGGGGGAAAATCGGAGGGGGAGATGAACCAGAAGAGACGATGGACTCTGAAAAACAACCTGAGGGTTCTAGAGGGGAGGGGGTTGGGGGGATGGGTTAGTCTGGTGATGGGTATTAAAGAGTGCACGTTCTGCATGGAGCACTGCGTGTTATGCACAAACAATGAATCATGGAACAGTACATCAAAAACGAATGATGTAATATACAGTGATTAACATAACAATAAAAATTTAAGAAGAAAAAAAGAAGAAATAATACCTATTCTCCTGAAAGTGTTTCAAAAAATAGAAACAGATGGAAAACTTCCAAACTCATTCTATGAGCCCACCATTACCTTAATCCCCAAACCAGGCAAAGACCCCATCAAAAAGTAGAATTTCAGACCGATATCCCTGATGAATATGGATTCCAAAGTCCTCAACAAAATCCTGGCTAATAGGATCCAACAATACATTAAAAGGATCATCCACCACAACGAAGTGGGATTTATCCCTGGAACGCAAGGGTGGTTCAACATATGCAAATCAATCAATGTGATAGATCACATTAATAAGAGGAGGGAGAAGAACCATATGGTCCTCTCAATTAATGCAGAAAAAGCATCTGACAAAATACAACATCCTTTCCTGATTAAAACTCTTCAGAGTATAGGGATAGTGGGAACATTCCACAAGTTCATAAAATCCATCTATGAAAAACCCACAGCGAATATCATCCTCAATGGGGAAAAGCTGAAAGCCTTTCCCTTAAGATCAGGAACACGTCAAGAATGCCCACTCTCACCACTATTGTTCAACATAGTACTAGAAGTCCTAGCAACAGCAATGAGACAACAAAAAGAAATAAAACGTATTCAAATTGGCAAAGAAGTCAAACTCTCTTTTCGTAGATGACATGACACTTTATGTGGAAAACCCGAAAGACTCCACCCCCAAATTACTAGAACTCATACAGCAATTCAGTAATGTGGCAGGATACAAAATCAACACACAGAAATCAGTTGCTTTCTTATACACTAACAACGCAACCGTAGAAAGAGAAATTAGGGAAATGATTCCATTTACAATAGCACCAAAAACCATAAGATTCCTCGGAATAAACCTAACCAAAGAGGAAGGATCTGTACTCTAAAAACTACAGAATACTCATGAAAGAAATTGGAGAAGACACAAAAAGATGGAAAAATATTCCATGCTCATGGATCGGAAAAATAAACATTGTTAAAATGTCTATGCTACCCAGAGCAATCTGTACCTTCAATGGCATCCCGATCAAAATTCCAACGACATTTTTCAAAGTGCTGGAACAAACAATCCTAAAATTTGTATGGAATCAGAAAAGACCCCGAATCGCCAAGGAAATGTTGAAAAAGAAAAAGAAAGCTGGGGGCATCACGTTGCCCGATTTCAAGCTATATTACAAAGCTGTGATCACCAAGACAGCTTGGTACTGGCACAAAAACAGGCATATAGACCAATGGAAGAGAAGAGAGAACCCAGATATGGACCCTCAAGTCTATGGTCAAATAATCTTTGACAAAGCAGGAAAAAACATGCAATGGAAAAAAGACAGTCTCTTCAATAAGTGGTGCTGGGAAAACTGGACAGCCACATGCAGAAGAATGAAACTCGACCATTCTCTAACACCATTCACAAAGATAAACTCAAAGTGGATGAAAGACTTCAATGTGAGACAGGAATCCATCAAAATCCTAGAGGAGAACATAGGCAGGCAGTAAGCTCTTTGACATCACCCACAGCAACTTCTTTCAAGATAGATCCCCAAAAGCTAGTGAAACAAAAGCAAAAATGAACTTTTGGGACTTCATCAAGATAAAAAGCTTCTGCACAGCAAAGGAAACAGTCAACAAAACAAAGAGGCAACCCACAGAATGGGAGAAGATATTTGCAAATGACACTACAGATAAAGGGCTGGTATCCAAGATCTATAAACAACTTCTCAAACTCAACACCCAAAGAACAAATAGTCAAAAAATAGGCAGAAGATATGGAAAGACACTTCTCTGAAAAAGACATACAAATGGCTAACAAGCACATGAAAAAGTGTTCATCATCATTAGCCATCAGGGAAATTCAAATCAAAACCACACTGAGATACCACCTTACTCCAGTTAGAATGGCAAAAGTGGACAGGGAAAGAAACAACAAATGTTGGAGAGGTTGTGGAGAAAGGGGAGCCCTCTTACACTGTTGGTGGGAATGCAAGTTGGTACAGCCACTTTGGAAAACAGTGTGGAGGTTCCTCAAAAATTTAAAAATAGAGCTACCCTATGACCAAGCAATTACACTCCTGGGTACTTACCCCAAAGACACAGATGTAGTGAAAAGAAGGGCCATATGCATCGAATGTTCATAGCAACAATGTCCGCAATAGCCAAACCGTGGAAAGAGCCAAGATGCCCTTCAACAGTTGAATGGACAGAGAAGATGTGGTCCATATATACAATGGAATATTACTCAGCCATCAGAAAGGATGAATACCCAACTTTTACATCAACATGGATGGGACTGGAAGAGATTATGCTAAGTGAAATAAGTCAAGCAGAGAAAGTCAATTATCATATGGTTTCACTTATTTGTGGAACATAAGGAATAGCATGGAGGACATTAGGCGAAGGAAGGGAAAAATGAAGGGGGGGTGAAATCAGAGAGAGGGATGAACCATGAGAGACTATGGACACTGAGAAACAAACTGGGTTTTAGAGGAGAGGGGGAGGGGAGACTGGTTAGCCGGGTGATGGATATTAAGGAGGGCACGTACTGCATGGAGCACTGGGTGTTATACGATAACAATGGATTGTGGTTCACCACATCAAAAACTACTGATGTATCATATGCTGACTAAATAACATAATAAAATTAAAAAAAAAATTAAACCTGTGTTAAGATGGGTTTGCCAATACTACTTTACGTGAATTAAGAATATTTTAAACCTTAAAAACTCTAATATTGTAGATATTAATACATGCAACCCACGTAATGAAAAACTCTTTGATATCTTCAATAATTCAAGTGTGGAAGGGTCTTGAGAGCACAAACTGGGAGAATTGGGATCCCGGGAATGCCTCCGGCTGTCCTGCCGCTGCTGCGCCACAAGGGGGCAGCATGCTCCCTACTACTCACCCACAGGGGTCTCCCCACATCCCTGTAGAGCACACCTCCCACCTCCTTTCTTTCCTTCTCTGCACTCTCCTGAGCTGCACAGCCTCTTCATGACAGGAAGTAACCTTCTAAGCGTGGTGCCATCAAGACCAAGGCAGTCACATATTACTCTGTAAATGTTCATCAGATGTCTCCTATGCAAAGCTTATCACCCAAGGCTGAGTGCACAGGAGAAGGCCCCTCTCAGAGTTAAGTAAGTAGTGAGGGAGTGGGACCCAAAGGCAAGACACTAAACAGCAACACGGTGATGAGTGCGAAAGCCCTTTATTTTCTCTACAGGACCGAATGTTAAGAATAGATTCCTGACCTGACGGGCGGAGGAAAACCAACAAGGGAGATACTGAGATACTGGCCAGGAATGTCTGGAAGGATCTGGAATCTCAGGGACATAAGAAGGACAAACACCAGGTTCTGAGAGACATAGAAGAGGAGGGATTGGAAAACTAGAAGCCAGGGAACAGGAAGGGGAACACGGGATTTTTCTATTTGGAAGGTGAGGTTTCCCAGAAGTCAGGAGAGTTTGAGCAAAGACCATAGGTAAAATGGGAAGTAGAGGACATTCTACCTTGGGAGGAGTGCAGGTGGGGCTCTAAGGAGCAGACCTACTGGAGGGGCCTCACTACAGAGGCAGGGGCAGGGTCCAAGCTGCCCCCAGCAGTCTGTCTCAGAGAACACAGGACACTGGTGGGTGAAGGCCATGAGCAAGCTAGGTGGGGGTCAGCCTCGTGTGGACTAGCCCGAAGGGACAGTGGTCTGACTTACCCATGCCCATCCTAATACGCCGGAGACACAGAATGAGCAGTGTGGGGGCAGGGGTGTCAGCAGGCCTGTGGTCAGGAGTCCAGATCCGGAAATCTCCATGGAAGAGCATCTGGGAGTCCTGGGCTGAGATGGAGGGAAGGAGGACAGGGAAGACGGAGGGAGGGAGGTGTACAGGAAGAGGCAGTGGGTGGTGTGGCCAGGAAGGGGTTTGGCCCAGGAGCCATCTGCCCTGCAGGAGAGGGAGCCTGACCTCTCTTGCTGGGGGAGCTGCAGGTCAATGGGGTGGAGGGTGTGGGGGGAGGGAGCAGACAGGGCCCTGGAGCCCTGAGGCATGTGGTATTGGGACAACCCCAAGCCCCCTCCAGACTCCAGCAAAGCCTGGAGGCAGCCCTAGAAATGAGTAATGGCCAGCAAGTCTAGCCTCCTCACTTAGTGAAGAAAAGGGACATAGCCGATGAACATAGGGGAAGGGAAGGAAAAATGAAATCAGGTGAAAATGAGAGGGAGGCAAACCGTCAGAGAGGCTGACCTCTAGGACACAAACCGAGGGTTGCTGGAGGGGAGATGGGTGGGGAAAGGATAACTGGGCGATGGGCATTAAGGAGGGCACTTGGTGTCATGAGCACTGGCTGTTACATGCGACTGATCCATGGCTAATTCTTCCCGTGAAACTCAGGGAAAAAAAAAAAAGAAAAGGAAAGGAAAGGGAGTCCTGGCCAGTGGGATGAATGACTTCCCCCAACGCCCACACAGCAAGTCTGGCAGAGCGAGGGCGGGACCCAGTTCCTAGCTCCCCCTTCTGCCATGACCCTTCCCCCAGGGTCCCACAGGCGAAAAGAGGCAGGGCCTGGCGAGGTCCCACTGTGTGCCTGGGGTCCCCACCCCTCCTTTACACATCAGCTTGGAAGGGGTGAGCTTCCCTGGGGGCCAACAGCAGGACAGCTGCGCAGAGGGGCAGAGACAGCCCCAGTCTTGGTCCTGGGCGTGGGGGAAGGAGGACAGGCACAGGACGAGGGCCGCAGGAGCCACTGTCTGCTCACCTGTTTGCCCATTTGCTTGAACACAGCTAAGGAGACCGCACCCATGTCTCCCACGGACAACCTCCAGGGATCCTGTGCAGACCAGGAAATCTCCCCAGTTCATTGTAGAGGCAAGGACAGGCTGCCTCAAAATGTGCCATTTTGGTATACTGATTCTCTATTTATGTATTTCTGATTTTAGTTTTAAGCAATCTCTACACCCTACCTGGGTCTCAAACTCATGACCTCAAGATGCAGAGTCCCAGACTCCACTGACTGAGCCAGCCAGGTGCCCCTGGCATACTGAATATTTTCAGCAAAAGTGACTTAGGACACAGCTTATGCAAGGACACTTAGACCTTCCCCCTGAAAGCAGGAAATACACCTCCATGGAAAAGTACCCTCCCTGAAGCAGGAGGTAAAGAGACTGCCTTTTCCTCAGAGGTGGGGAAGTTAGAGCCGAAAACGCTTTAGAAACAACCCCTGTTACTTTTTACCAAGTATGGCTCCAGCCCAAACTCTGTCTAGACGTCCTTATTAATCCAAGCTCCCAAAGCTCAGGGTTCTTTGTCCTGTCAATGCCTCACAGATTTACTGTCCCTTTGTCTAAAATGGGTGAAACTGCCTGCCTTGGTCCCTTCTTGGAGTCTCAGTCGCATTATTGGGCCCCCAATCACTGTCCTATTAATCTGACTCACGTAATTTTAATTCTTAGTCCTGCTAAGACCTTGAGGGTGGAGAAGAACTTCCCCTCCCTTCATCAAGCCCTAGTAGGAGGCTCTGAGTCTCCCCAAGGAGAAGACCTCACTTCCCACCACCTGCATCCCAACCTCTGGCCTTGGGGAGCATTGAGGAGGTTGGGTAGGGGGGAGCCCCAACTGCGGGAGCCCAGAATAGGCTGCCTGGGTCAGGACCTGCACTGTGCAGCCCGGCCCTCCCTGAAGTCCGGGTGGGCCTGGGATCACGGGGCCCGCTATGGCCTTCTGACCTGCAAGAACTCACTGGCATCACGGGACCCCCCAGTGTGGACTCCCTTGTGTTTCAAAGCCAGTCTAACCTCTCAGTCCTGCCGACTGCTGATCCTCTTCTCACAGCCCCCCAAGTCACTCTCGTCCTGATGTGATGCCCCAGGGTCACGGTCAAGGAACCTCAAAAGCCCTATGTTCAGGAGAACTCTCCCCACGCTTGTCCTGTTCCACATCACTGGGTACTCTGCCCCAAGCTGGCGCATGCGCAGCACTCTCCTCTCAGCTGACCCGAGGCACTGAGGGCCCTGCAGGCCTCTGGAGCCAGGACTGGTCCCTGGTCACCAGTGTAGTGGGGCCCACACAGCAAAAATCACCATGAGATCATGGGGTACTCGACATACACCAACTTCCAAGCACTAAGCTACACAAATGCTCATCTTTTCCCCTACAGTAGAACCACGAGTATCTGCACTGCTTTGCCAGGATGGAGCAGGCAACTGACAAATCAGCCCCGGCCCTATATGAGTGACCTGGGAATACTGAGTATGGAGAAGACTTGGACCCCATCAGGCAGAATGTCACCTTTTAAAAGCTGCTTCCAAAAAATTGGGGGGTTGACTCCCTCTACCCTGGAAGGTATGCAGGTGGTTGGGAAGCAGCCTGAGCAACATAGCCTGCCCAAGCCTGGCTGATGGGGTTCTTACTGTGCATGCACACGCTGTGCATCAACAGGGCAAGAAACGGGAGAGGCTGGTCACTGGAGCAGGCTTCTGGGGACACAAGGCCACCTGCCTCATTCTAAACTCTAATTACACAGTTTTTCACTGAAGGCAGAGATGGAGAAACCAATCTTGCCAGGACAGAGCCAGACAGGCTGGGTAGGGCACTGGAATTCCAGCAAGACTCACCAGGGAGCCTTTACTGCTGGTCAAGCCTGGAACCCCATCCAGAGTGGGTCCAAATGGGTACTGACTCTGGCCAGTTGAAAACTGCAGCCTCCTGGAGGTATCACATTCCCTGGTTTCAAACTCTAGTGTGAAACTCTAATAATGAAAACAGTAGGGCACTCAGACATATACATGAATGGAATGGAATAGAGAGCCCAGGAAAAACCATGCATATAAAGGTCAATAAACTGATGACAAAGAGGCAAGTCCATACAAGGGGGAAAAGACAGTGTCTTCAATAAAGAGTATTGGAAAGACTGGACATGCATAAGAATGAGACTGGACTACTGTCTTACAGCATACAGAAATATAAATTCAAAATGAATTACAGACTTGACTGTAAGAACCAAAACCATGAAACTCCTAGAAGAAAATATAGCCAGGATGCTCTTTGACATTGGTCTTAGCAATATATTTTTTGGACCAGTCCCCTCAGGCAAGGGCCACAGAAGCTAAAATAAACAAATGGCTTAATATCAAATGAACAGCTTTTGCACAACAAAGGAAACCTACAACATAACAAAAAGGCAACCCAGTGAATGGGAGAAAACATGTGCAAAACGTTCATCCAATGAGAGTTAATATTGAGAATATGTAAAGAACTTATACAACGTCATGCCAAAACCACTAATAACCTGGTTTAAACATGGGCAGAAGACTTGAATCGACTGTTTCTCAAACAAAACACAGATGGCAAACAGGCTTCCGAAAAGATGTTCAATATCACTGATCATCAGGGAAATGCGTATCAAAACCACAATGAGATATGGCTTCCTACCTGTCAGAGTGGCTATTACCAAAAAGACAAAAAATAACAAGTGTTGTTGAGGATGTGGAGAAAATGGAACCCTCGCGCACTGTTGCTGGGAATGTGCATTGGTGCAGCCCTACGGAAAACATTAGGGAAGGTCCTCAAAAAATTAAACATAGAAATACTGTATGACCCAGCAATTCCACTTCTGGGTATATACATGAAGAAAACAAACAAACAAACAAACAAAAAAAAACACCAATCCGGAAAGATATACACATCCTTGTGTTTCTGGCAGCATTATTTACAAGGGCCAAGATTTGGATGCAACCCTAAATGTCTGTCGATAAATGAATAAAGAAGATGAGGCATGTATACATAAGGAATATAACTCAGCTGGGAAAATGAATGCAATCTTAACATTTGCAACAACTTGAATGGACCTAAGAGTATTATGCTAAGTGAAATGAATCACAGAAAAACAAACCTAGAGTGATTTCACTTATATGTGGAATCTAAAACACAAAACAAATTGGAACCAGACTCATAGATACAGGAAACAAGCTTTTGGTTACCAGACGAGGAAGGGGTCGGGGCAGATTATATAGGTAAACGGGATTAAGCGGTACAAACTTCCAGTTATAAAATAAATAGGCCATGGGGATGAATATACACGTAGGGAATATAGACAATATAATTACAGTCACTTTGTAGGATGACAGACGGTAACTAGACTTACCCTAAGGATCATTTAGTAATGTATAAAACTATCGGATCACTCTGATGTACACCATCTCATTTTTATTGTATACCAATGACACTCCAATTAAAAAAAGTAATTAAATTGAAAAAAAATAAAAAATAAAACTGCTACCTCACAAAGATTCTGGGGCTGGGCTCCCCCTACCAAGCATACCGGGCAGTTACTTGGGGCTAAGGCCCCAGGTGCCCAAGACCTGCTGAAGGAGTGTGCCCTGCACATGCAGGGCTGCTCAGTGCAGCGTTCCCAGGGATTTGGAACAGGGCAAGGGTTTGCAGACTCTGGTTTCAGGAGCTGGCTCTCAGGGTACAAGGGGTTTGTACAGTCACATGCCTTATATGCACAATGCAGCCTAGGCTCACCTTAGGCACAGCTGGAGGATACTGAACTAGCTACGGCAAGGAAGGGCCACTGGCTGGCAATTCCTCCAGTAAGAGAGAGCTGGGCTGTCTGGCAAGGGAGACACCAGGTCCCCAATCAGGCAAACAGTCCAGACGTACTGTACATGGACCGGGCAGTTCAGGGATGCCCAGGATCTGGAACAAGGCGAGTGTCTGAGGAGGCCAGGTCATTGGATCCGTCTCTAGAGGGATAAGGGGTATGTCTAACTTCAAGACATAACCTGCAGAAACGAGCATACTTTTCCCAAAGACACAGCTGGAAGAGACTGGAATATATTCCCAGGGCAGAGTTAGTTGGCTGGAAGATGATTCTTCCAAGAAGAGTCCTCTGGGTTCCCTGGTTCTGGAAGAGCCCTGGACCTGATTAGGCTACAAGTCCAAATAAGGATTTGCAGCTGCTGCCTCAATGTGATTCTCGGGGAGTGAGCTGGGGACTGTGCACCCCAAATCCGGGCCCGAGGCCCTCCCACCTACTCTGTGCTGCCCTGCAAGCAGGTGCGCTCCAGGGGAAGCTGGTGGCCTCTCGGGCTGAAGTCACACATTTCCCATTCTTGGGGTCTTCATCCATTCTTAACAACTGAGCCACTCAGGCGCCCCTATCTTCATCCATTCTTTTTTTTTTAATTTTTTTATTGTTATGTTAATCACCATATATTACATCATTAGTTTTTGGTGCAGTGTTCCATGATTCATTGTTTGTTCATAACACCCAGTGCTCCATGCAGAACGTGCCCTCCTCAATACCCATCACCAGGCTAACCCATCCCCCTACCCCCCTCCCCTCTAGAACCCTCAGTTTGTTTTTCAGAGTCCATCATCTCTCATGGTTCGTCTCCCCCTCTGACATACTCCCCTTTTCTTCCTCTCCTGTTATCTTCTTCTTTTTCTTTTTTCTTAAAATATGTTGCGTTATTTGTTTCAGAAGTACAGATCTGTGATTCAACAGTCTTGCACAATTCACAGCGCTCACCGTAGCACATACCCTCCCCAATGTCTATCACCCAGCCACCCCATCCCTCCCACCCACAACCACTCCAGTAACACTCAGTTTCTTTCCTGAGATTAAGAATTCCTCATATCAGTGAGGTCATGTGATACATGTCTTTCTCTGATTGACTTATTTCACTCAGCATAACACCCTCCAGTTCCATCCACGTCGTTGCAAATGGCAAGATCTCATTCCTTTTGATGGCTGCATAATATTCCATTGTGTATATATATATATACCACCTCTTCTTTATCCATTCATCTGTCGATGGGCATCTTGGCTCTTTCCACAGTTTGGCTATGGTGGACATTGCTGCTATAAACATTGGGGTACACGTACCCCTTCGGGTCCCTACATTTGTATCTTTGGGGTAAATACCCAGAAGTGCAATGGCTGGATCGAATGGTAGCTCTAATTTCAACTGTTTGAGGAACCTCCATACTGTTTTCCAGAGGGGTTGCACCAGCTTGCATTCCCACCAACAGTGTAGGAGGGTTCCCCTTTCTCCACATTCCCGCCAACATCTGTCATTCCCTGACTTGTTAATTTTAGCCATTCTGACGGGTGTGAGGTGGTATCTCATTGAGGTTTTGATTTGGATTTCCCTGATGCCGAGCGATGTTGAGCACTTTTTCATGTGCCTGTTGGCCATTTGGATGTCTTCTTTGGAGAAATGTCTGTTCATGTCTTCTGCCCATTTCTTGATTGGATTATTTGTTCTTTGGGTGTTGAGTTTGATAAGTTCTTTATAGATTTTGGATACTAGCCCTTTATCTGATATGTCATTTGCAAATATTTTCTCCCATTCTGTCGGTTGTCTTTTGGTTTTGTGGACTGTTTCCTTTGCTGTGCAAAAGCTTTTTATCTTGATGAAATCCCAATAGTTCATTTTTGCCCTGGCTTCCCGTGCCTTTGGTGAAGTTTCTAGGAAGAAGTTGCTGCGGCTGAGGCCGAAAAGGTTGCTACCTGTGTTCTCCTTTAGGATTTGGATGGACTCCTGTCTCACGTTTAGGTCTTTCAACCATTTGGAGTCTATTTTTGTGTGTGGTGTAAGGAAATGGTCCAGTTTCATTCTTCTGCATGTGGCTGTCCAATTTTCCCAACACCATTTGTTGAAGAGACTGTCTTTTTGCCATTGGACATTCTTTCCTGCTTTGTCAAAGTAAGTTGACCATAGAGTTGAGGGTCCATTTCTGGGCTCTCGATTCTGTTCCATTGATCTATGGGTCTGTTTTTGTGCCAGTACCATACTGTCTTGATGATGACAGCTTTGTAATAGAGCTGGAAGTCCGGAATTGTGATGCCGCCAGCTTTGCTTTTCTTTTTCAGTATTCCTCTGGCTATTCTGGGTCTCTTCTGGTTCCATACAAATTTTAGGATTATTTGTTCCCTTTCTTTGAAAAAAGTGGATGGTATGTTGATGGGGATTGCATTGAATGTGTAGATTGCTCTAGGTAGCATTGACATCTTCACAATGTTCATTCTCCCAATCCATGAGCATGGAACGTTTTTCCATTTCTTTGTGTCTTCTTCAATTTCTTTCCTGCGTATTTTATACTTTTCTGAGTACAGATCCTTTGCCTCTTTGGTTAGATTTATTCCTAGGTATCTAATGGTTTTGGGTGCAATTGTAAATGGGATCGACTCCTTGATTTGTCTCTCTTCTGTCTTGTTGTTGGTGTATAGGAATGCCACTGATTTCTGTGCATTGATTTTATAGCCTGCTACTTGACTGAATTCCTTTATGAGTTCTAGCAGTTTTGGGGTGGAGTCTTTTGGGTTTTCCACATACAGTATCATATCATCTGCAAAGAGTGAGAGTTTGACTTCCTCTTTGCCGATTTGGATGCCTTTGATTTCTTTTTGTTGTCTGATTGCTGTGGCTAGGACTTCTAATACTATGTTGAATAGCAGTGGTGAGAGTGGACATCCCTGCCGCGTTCCTGACCTTAGGGGAAAAGCTCTCAGCCTTTCCCCATTGAGAATGATATTCGCTGTAGGTTTTTCATAGATGGCTTTTATGATATTGAGGTATGTATCCTCTATACCTATACTCTGAAGAGTTTTGATCAAGAAAGGATGTTGTACTTTGTCAAATGCTTTTTCTGCATCTATTGAGAGGATCATATGATTCTTGCTCTTTCTTTTGTTAATGTATTGTATCACGTTGATTGATTTGTGGATGTTGAACCAGCCTTGCAGCCCAGGAATAAATCCCACTTGGTCGTGGTGAATAATCCTTTTAATGTACTGTTGGATCCTATTGGCTAGTATTTTGGTGAGAATTTTTGCATCCATGTTCATCAAGGATATTGGTCTGTAATGCTCTTTTTTGATGGGGTCTTTGTCTGGTTTTAGGATCAAGGTAATGCTGGCCTCATAAAATGAGTTTGGAAGTTTCCCTTCCATTTCTATTTTTTGGAACAGTTTCAGGAGAATAGGTATTAATTCTTCTTGAAATGTCTGATAGAATTCCCCTGGGAAGCCATCTGGCCCTGGGCTTTTGTTTGTTGGGAGATTTTTGATGACTGCTTCAATTTCATTAGTGGTTATAGATCTGTTCAGGTTTTCTATTTCTTCCTGGTTCAGTTTTGGTAGTTGCTACATCTCTAGGAATGCACCCATTTCTTCCAGGTTATCTAATTTGCTGGCATAGAGTTGCTCATAATATGTTCTTATAATTGTTTGTATTTCTTTGGTGTTGCTTGTGATCTCTCCTCTTTCATTCATGATTTTGTTGATTTGGGTCATTTCTCTTTTCTTTTTGATCAGTCTGGCCAGGGGTTTATCAATCTTGTTAATTCTTTCAAAGAACCAGCTCCTAGTTTTGTTGATGTGTTCTACTGTTCTTTTGGTTTCTATTTCATTGATTTCTGCTCTGATCTTTATGATTTCTCTTCTCCTGCTGGGTTTAGGCTTTATTTGCTGTTCTTTCTCCAGCTCCTTTAGGTGTAGGGTTAGGTTGTGTATTTGAGACCTTTCTTGTTTCTTGAGAAAGGCTTGTATTGCTATATACTTTCCTCTAGGACTGCCTTTGCTGTATCCCAAAGATTTTGAACAGTTGTGTTTTCATTTTCATTGGTTTCCATGAATTTTTTAAATTCTTCTTTAATTTCCTGGTTCACCCATTCATTCTTTAGTAGGATGCTCTTTAGCCTCCATGGATTTGAGTTCTTTCCGACTTTCCTCTTGTGGTTGAGTTCTAGTTTCAAAGCATTGTAGGCTGAAAATATGCAGGGAATGATCCCAATCTTTTGGTACCAATTGAGACCTGATTTGTGACCTAGGATGTGATCAATTCTGGAGAATGTTCCATGGGCACTAGAAAAGAATGTGTATTCCTTTGCTTTGGGATGGAGTGTTCTGAATATGTCTGTGAAGTCCATTTGGTCCAGTGTGTCATTTAAAGTCTTTATTTCCTTGTTGATCTTTTGCTTAGATGATCTGTCCATTTCAGTCAGGGGGGTGTTAAAGTCCCCCACTATTATTGTATTGTTGTCAATGTGTTTCTTTGCTTTTGTTATTAATTGCCTTTTATAATTGGCTGCTCCCATGTTCGGGGCATAGATATTTACAATTGTTAGATCTTCTTGTTGGATAGACCCTTTAAGTAGGATATAGTGTCCTTCCTCATCTCTTATTACAGTCTTTGTTTTAAAATCTAGTTTGTCTGATATAAGGATTGCCACCCCAGCTTTCTTTTGGTGTCCATTAGCATGGTACATGGTTTTCCACCCCCTCACTTTCAATCTGGGGATGTCTTTGGGTCTAAAATGAGTCTCTTGCAGACAGCATATGGATGGGTCTTGTTTTTTAATCCAATCTGATAGCCTGCGTCTTTTGATTGGGGCATTTAGCCCATTTACATTCAGGGTAATTATTGAAAGGTATGAATTTAGTGCCATTGTATTACCTGTAAGGTGACTGTTAACTGTCTGTTGTCTGTGTTCGTTTCTGCTCTTTGCTGCTTTTAGGTTCTCTCTTGGCTTAGAGGACCCCTCTCAATATTTCTTGGAGGGCTGGTTTCGTGTTTGCAAATTCCTTTAGTTTTTGTTTGTTCTGGAAGCTTTTTATCTCTCCTTCTATTTTCAATGATAGCCTAGCTGGATATAGTATTCTTGGCTGCATATTTTTCTCGTTTAGTGCTCTGAAGATAGCTTGCCAGTCCTTTCTGGCCTGCCAGGTCTCTGTGGATAGGTCTGTTGCCAATCTAATGTTTCTACCATTTTAGGTTACATATCTCTTCTCCCGAGCTGCTTTCAGGATTTTCTCTTTGTCTCTGAGACTCGTAAGTTTTACTATTAGATGTCGGGGTGTTGACCTATTATTATTGATTTTGAGAGGGGTTCTCTGTGCCTCCTGGATTTTAATGCCTGTTTCCTTCCTCACATTAGGGAAGTTCTCTGCTATAATTTGCTCCAATATACCTTCTGCCCTCTCTCTCTCTCTTCTTCTTCTTCTGGGATCCCAATTATTCTAATGTTGTTTCGTCTTATCATATCACTTATCTCTCGAATTCTGCCCTCATGATCCTGTAGTTGTTTCTCTCTCTTTTTCTCAGCCTCTTTATTTTCCATCATTTGGTCTTCTCTATCACTGATTCTCTCTTCTGCCTCATTTATCCTAGCATTTAGTGCCCCCATTTTTGATTGCACCTCATCAATAGCCTTTTTGATTTCGATTTGGTTAGATTTTAGTTCTTTTATTTCTCCAGAAAGGGTTTCTCTAATAACTTCCACGCTTTTTTCAAGCCCAGCTAGTATCTTTAAAGTCATGATTCTGAACTCTAGGTCCGACATCGTACTAATGTCCGTATTGTGTAGGTCCCTGGCTGACGGTACTACCTCTTGTTCTTTTTGCTGAGGTGATTTCTTTCGTCTTGTCATTTTGTCCAGAGGAGAATAGATGAATGAGAGAACAAAATGTTAACAGGTTTACAACGTCCCCAGCAAATATACTCTATACAAATCAGAAAAGACCTGAAACCAGGGGAAAAGAAAGGGAAAGAAAGAAAACAGAAAGAGAAAAAGAAAAAAAAAAGAAAAAAAAAGAAAAAAAAAGATAAAAACAAACACAAAGCAATACAAAAAAGGCAGAATATGATCAAATATGATCAGGCTAGTGCATAGATCAGTGCCACACACTAGATTTTGGGCGTATTTTGGTCTGTTAGAAAAAAGTGCCTCCTAAAATTTTAAAGGAAGAAAGACATATATGTACAAAATAAGGGTTGATACAATGAAGGGATGGAAGATGACTGTAAAGATGATAATTATAAAAGATCTTATAAAAGGACTTGGTAAGATAAGTTGTTTGAAAAAAGAAAGAAGATTTAAGAAAAAAAAAAAGGAAAAAGGGAGAGAATGTGATCAGGCAGGAGACTAGAACAAAGCCATACACTAGTGATTTAGGGTATATTTTGATCTGTTAGAAGAAACTGTACCTCAAAATTTTAAAGAGAGAACAACTTATATATATATGCCAAAAATAAGGGTAACTACTATGAAGGGATAAAATATGACTCTAAAAATGAAAAATAAAAAATGTTTTTTTTTTTAAAAAGGGATTTATAAGATGTTGGTTGAAAAAGGGAAAAATAAAAATAAAAAAAACAGTCAACAAAAATTAACTTTGATGAAATAATGAATCTTGGTAAAAAAAAAAAAAAAAAACAGCCGTGAATCTATGGGCAATATTCTCCTAGCGCTGGAGTTCTCCTATTCTCCTTGATCGATCAACTTGGTCTTGGCTTGCTGGCTGTTTGGGCTGATCTTCTGGGGGAGGGGCCTGTTGCTGTGGTTTCCAAATGTCTTTGCCGGAGGCAGAATTGCCCCGCCCTTGTCGGTCCGGGCTAAGGAAGCTGCTCCGGTTTGCTCTCAGGAGCTTTTGTTCCCTGCAAGCTCTCGGTACAGCTTTGGAGGACCAGGGCAGAAATGGTGGCCTCCCAATCTCCACTCGGAGGAGCTGAGAACTCGGGGCCCCGCTCCTCAGTGTGCCCCCAGAGAAAAGCAGTCACTTCCGTGTCCCCGGTCTCCGGCCGCACTCCGTGCTCACCCGGCCTGTGATCGAGCGTTGCTATCTCTGGCACCCGACCCCGCGCGGAGTCTCCAAACCCAGCAGATCCCTGCAGTGCGTTCCCGCACCGCTCCTCCCCGGGAAGGAAGGGGAGTCTCCCCGGATCTGCTGCTTGTTGGGTCCCTGCTGGGGGAGCCGTGCCCCGACTGGGCCGCAGATCACAGTTTATGGCAACCCCGAGCTGAGAGCCCGCGCCTCTGCTCCGTATCTGCAGCCGGCTTCCCTGCTCTGATACCTGGGAGCTCTGGCGCACTCGGGCACCCCCGGTCTCTCTGTGACCCCAAGGGTCCTGAGACCACACTGTCCCGGGAGGATTCCACCCCCCGCTTAGCCACTGCAGCGACGTCCCTCCGCCGAGCCAACTTCTAAAAGGTCCGATTTTGTGCTCCGCGGCTCTATCACTTGCCAGAGGCGGCCGGCGGAGGCCCCTCCCCCTCCGTCTATCCTCCCGAATATCGCCTGGGATTCACTTCTCTGCACGGCCTACCTTCCAGTAAGTGGTCGCTTCTCTGTTCAGAGAGTTGTTGCTACTCTCCTGTTCGATCTCCTGTTGAGTTCGTAGGTGTTCAGAATGGTTTGATCCCTATTCAGCTGGATTCCTGAGACCAGACGAAATCTAGGTCTCCTACTCCTCCGCCATCTTGCTCCGCCTCCTCTTCATCCATTCTTGTTCACCGCAAGTCCCTCTCCACTGGGTTGCTTGGGCCCCATGGTAGGAAGAAACTCACCAGCTGTGCCCCCACCGCACTGTGCTAGGGTCCTCCAGAGGAGGCTCCACGGTGCAAGGATCTGGGGTTTGTCCACCATGCAGCCACAGCAGGGCTGTCACCAAATAGGCACCTAGAAATGCTGCATGAAGGATGGATCCTGCCACGAAGTCTGGGATGGAGGAAACCAGGAGCTCTACTGGGGTAGAAATCTTGTAGAGTCAACAACTCCACCTCCCAACCTGTGGAAGGAGTCTCCCACATGATCCAAGCAGCCTCTATTAGAGAGCCCACCCCTGTCCCTCCACAGCTACTCCAGCCCTGAGAGACCCTACGATATCTAATCCCAACACAACCTCGGGGGCCAGCACTGATGTGGGAAACAAAGGCAGAAGAAAAATTATTAAATTTCCTTATACCTACAGCCCACTGATAAGCCCTTGAAACAGGTAGAGGGACATTTCTTCTAGGGACTCAGCTGCCTCTATTGATACTTTGCTAAGGGGGAAAGGCAATCCTAGCCCGGAAGCACCCCCAACCCCCAGATCCTGTAGGTCCAACTTTAGCATATCAAACTTTCTTTGGAAACTTCCTTTATCTCTAAACCCCCCAAGATATGTGTTGGTAATCACCCCCCAAGCAGATAGCCCACCGATATACATCTGAAGGTTCTCATGACTCAGGTTTTATTAGGTGGTAATAAATGGCCTTTTCCCAACAATAGGTAGCCCCCTCAAGGTCCTGGAAACCTTGCTTCCAAAGTTCCTTAGAGACTTACCCTATCCCTAACCCCCTCTCAACTTGAAAGTATATAATGGGCCGTTCCTCATGACCCCAGTGCAGCTCTTCCTGCCTATGGGTCCTGTCCCCGAGCTTTCAAAAAACCACCTTTTTGCACCAAAGAGGTCTCAAGAATTCTTTCTTGGCCATTGGATTTGACCCCTAATGTTCTTTCCTACATAGTCCCACCTCACGGAACTTTCCCATCCTCCCACCTTGAGAGTGGACTTCCACTTTAATTAGGTGTTTGGTGCTTGCTACATCCCTGCTGACTGTCTTAATTCAAGCACGGATCAGATCCCTGCATGAATCTTCTCCTGGAGGATCCAGGAACTGAGACCTCCATTCACACAATGCAGACTCAGGGGTAACAGCTTCAAATGATGCATGAGTGCCACCAATTGGCACCTACTGCCTCAGAATGATGGGGGGGGGGGCTCTCCCATCCTCTACACTGTGCAGGCATTTGGGGACAGGCACTAACTCCCCAGGCCCGGAGGGCCCCAGTGCCCAAGGTCTGCAGAAGGACTACGTGCTGGGCATGTGCGGCTGTGCAGACCAGTGTCAGGAGGGATCTAGAACTGGCAAGGGTCTTGGAGTCCTGATCACAGGATTCAGCTCTTGCAGGACCAAGTTTGTGCCTAATCGGAAGCTCTACTCGGCACAAGTGGGCATGGTCCCCCTGAAGGCCGAGATGGAGGAAATGGTAGCACCTTGCCTGCATCAGCCCAGCCCCCTGGCTAGGGTCTCCTTCACTGAGAGACTTGCTTACTGGTCAGCCCAGGCCACTATCAGGCAGTCAGTCCAAACGGGGACTGGTAGTCCCCAGTTTAAAGCTGCCACCTCAGGAAGATTCGGGGGGCATCGGGCACTGTCCCCTCTGGAGGCTATGCAGCTTTGGGGGACCAGCCTGAGCCTAACAGGCCCCAAGAGCCAAAGGCCAGCTGACAGAGTACATACTGCACATGCGTGGGAGACACAGGTTAGGGGAGCCTGGAATCTGAACCAGGGCATCCGTAGGGACAGGCTGAGTTCTAGTAGTGAGCTACTGGGGGACCAGGACACAGCCTAATTCCAAGTGCTAGTCTGCACAAATGTGCCAGTTCTTCCCCGTGAAGACACACCTAGAGGAATCTGGACTGCCTGTCAGGCAAGGCAGTGCAGGATGGGTTGAGATTCCGTCCAGTAAGAGAGACCCAAGAGCCTTGATTATGGTAGCCCGGGACCCCATCAGGCAGCCACTCTAAGTGGGGAGTGACTGAGCCAGTTTGAAGCTGCCACCTCAGAAAGAGTTTTGAGGAGTGAGCTCTGTCCACCCCGAGAACGCTGCAGGTTCAGGGGACCTGACTAAGCCCAACGGGCCTGGTAAACCGGGGTAGCCCAACGCTGCTGGCCGACAGTGTAGACACTCTCAGCACACACTACTTGTCTCTCCTGGTTTAGCATCCCATATCCTCTCCTGTCTTTACCTGCTAGACCTAACTGGCTATCACCTGCATGACTCCATACTTACTGTCTGCATCATAGTACGCATACATCTTCGATTTCTTTCCTTTTATTCTTTTCCTTTCCTTTCCTTCCTCTTCCTTCCTTCCCTCATTCCTCTTTCTTATCTTCATTCTTTCCTTCTTCCTTCCTTTTTTCTTTCATTTCCTTTCTTTCTTTCTTTCTTTCTTTCTTTCTTTCTTTCTTTCTTTCTTTCTTTCTTTCTTTCTTTCTTTCTTTCTTTCTTTCTGTCTCTCTCTTTCCCTCCCTTCTCTCTCTCCTACCTCACACCCACGCCCCTTCCTTCCTCAGCAGTCATTCATGAGGAAATGTCTCCCTTTATATTCATGCTCCGCAGTCAAGACTTTTAGGACCCATGTCCCACCCACCCAAGGGCTCCCTTCTCTAGCTGGGCCCTCGCCACTATACAAGGGTATGCAGTATAAAATGTCCATTTTCCTGTGAAAACTTTTCTTGTTGAGATTTTAATTTTTTTGTGGTTTTTTGTTTTGTTTTGTTTTGTTTTTTCAGTGAGGGAAAGGCTTGTTGCCTTAGCCACCAATGTGGACAGCAGAGATTGACTACTCCTGTTGCTGTCAGCCCTGTTAACACCACTGAGGACAGAATCAGCCCCAAGTCTCCAGCCCCCACCCCACCCCCACCAGGTCTCATTGAGGGGACAGTGCTGGAGGCTCAGCATGGGCCCTGCCTGTCACAGCAGCTCACTGCCTAATGGGCTTCCACAGCAGAACGCAGAGATCTCACTGCTGTTTCTCACGGCCTAGAGAATGGTAGGAAAGATCTATATCTTCTTTCCCTATCCGTCTTATGTCCTAATGCAGTTATTCCAGGACCTGGAGTAAAGATCCCTTCAAATACAAAACGTGGTAAGACTCGACTTCCTTGGAAACAGATCTCCACTTCCTTGGAAATTGATCTTCAATGTACTGAAGAGAGAAAGAGACGCTTACACCAGACGCGTCAGCGGGAAATGACCCAGAGACACCCTGTTAGGTAAGGACACACATCATCCAGATCTGAGGGCCAAGAGGGGCATTCAAAAGCCTCCAGAATAAACTGCAGTGCATGCACAAATGTTCCTTCTCATTAAGGGACATGCACACTTCCTTGGTCTCAAAATCTAAGTCACGACAACATTAATTAAGTTACATCTACAAGTTACAAAATGATGGCATAATATTTATTATACATTACATATTGTATATACTTATGTTTATATATGATTGCTTTACATTTTAAGCATATGTACATTTCTACTTTTACTTTTAATATTTTAAACTTCAAAATTTTTCTTTAAACATTCTAGGCTTCTGTTTTTTGTCAGTTTGGCATTACACATCATCCACTTGGGAGACAACAGTAAGAAGCATTTTATTTATACTCCCTTTTTATTGTATATTTATTGTTTAGTCATCATCAGTCTCATACTTTCAATGTTTTCAAAAGGTTATCAAGGAGAGAAACATAAGGGTAACAGAGAAGAAATCAACAATGCTACAGCACAGAAGCTCCAGCAGAAAACACTCAACTGGATGCTGAATAATTTTGGAGAGGGGAATGGAAGCATGGATGGCTGGCGGCCCCAGGATTCAAGTCCCTACCTCAGGGCTTTCCAAGGTGGTAAGTCGCCTTGTCCCCCGAAAAGCTTTGTGGTCATCTCCGTCACTGGCCTCCCAGTTTAGGATCGGAGAACAACTTGGAATACATTAAGGATAAAATGAAAGCCCCAACAGAGCTCATTTTATCATCTTCACATGATGATATACTATAAAGTGAAAAGTATGTCCGAGTGAGGTGCTCCTCTGCTGTGAAAACAAGTTGTGCCCTTTCATCGGTATGAGGTTGCATTTGCTCAGGTCTAGAGGAGTGTGATTTAAAGATATTCAAGCAACTATTGCACCCGAAGTGAAAAGCGGACCCTTGATTGGCTTATTGCAGACTCTCAGGCTCCAGACCCCACGTCTCTGGCTTGGGGGGGGGGGTGGTGGTGTCATGTTCCTCTGGCAGGGACAAGGGGTTGGGAGGGTTTTCTGTAGTCCTCAAAACCTGTGGGTGGTCCCTGCCCTGAAGGCCTGGTTTTAATCACTGTCCAGGAAAGTCACAGCCTGACTTTAACATATGAATGGAAGGAAGAGAGAAAATCTGACTTGCAGGGTCCTTGAGCCAGATCCTGACCCTCCAGGACCCCTGGCAGTTTGTTTTGAATCCTTAAATTAACAAGTAGGGTTTACCTGAGCAAACACACATGGGCAGGGAGGTAAACTTTAGGGCCTCTCCGGGGAGGCTCATGAGGCCCTCTCGGGGGGAGTCTCCCGCGAAGGGCCAGGAGGCAGCCGGCGCCAACACCCAGAGGTCCCCCCAACAGGCGCGCCCCCGCCGCTGCGCTGCTGCAGGAATGGCGGCACCTGCGTCCTGGGCAGCTTCTGCGTATGCCCCGCCCACTTCACCGGCCGTTATTGCGAGCACGACCAGAGGCAGAGGTGCGCGCCTGCGGGAGCGGGCTGAGAGTTGGCCGGGGGGAGAAGGGGCGCTTGACCTTGTGGAGGGGAGCGGGCGCGGCGGGGGGCGCCGGGGTAGAGGTTGGGGGAGGAGAGTGGATGGGCGCAGGCGCTGAGCACGCGCGGGGCGGGGCGGGGCGTGGAGGGGAGCGGACACGAAGGGCGGGGGGCCGGGCGGGGCGATCCCGCCGATGGTGCCTCTCTGTCCGCTCAGGGAATGCGGCGCCCTGATGCACGGAGCCTGGACCCTCCACCGCTGCCGCCTTTGCAGGTGTGTGTTCGCAGCTCTGCACTGTCTCCCCCAGCAGACGCCCGGCAGCTGCGGTAAGAGGATCGCGTCCTGAGCACACAGTCCCCGCACGCCGGGCATTGCTCCTTGGTACCTTCCAATCCGCAGAGATGTAGCTATGCCAGGCGACACAGAAATGAGAAGCTGGGTTGATTGATCACTTAGGAAAGTCACACTGGTTGTGAATCACATAGCATGTTATCATTATTATTTAGAGTGATTCCTAAGTTTACTCTGCCCCGATTGCTGGGTTTAAATGTGTTTTCCAAACAGTGGCCTTTGAGTGAGCAGACTTTGGGGAGCACAGCAGCTGGTAAGCAGAGCCAGCCTGGCAGAGAGGTTGCCCACTCAATCTCCAGTGACACCACGCCAACACCGTCTCCTTAACTTTGAAATGAGGAGGGCACTGGAGCAGGACAGGGACAGGCGTGGATGGCCAGGCGCCGCCCTTTAGAGCCAACCAGGCAGTGCTCCCAGAGAAGGAAGGCACCTTGTAACCACCCTCAGACCTGCCAGGCATAGGAAAAGCCAGGAGGGTGTGGAGAACACATGGGGTGAACACTCATTTGTGAGAATTCTGAGCAGGGAGCAAACTCAAGGCACATGTTTCCCTTGTTAAACTCAGGAACATGAATTTCCTGGGTCAGAAAACAGACTTAGGAAAAGGAAGCACAGTCTTTCCATCCCACATCCTGCACCCTTTCCCCTCTTCAGCATGCTCTGCCTGGACTCCAGTGAGAAGCACAGTGAATGAAGGCACATCCCTTCAGCCTCTTCATCAGCCCTGGGGGCCTTGGCTGTGCAGTGAGCAGTCAAAGCTCCCAGACCCCCTTTTCTGTTCCTCCGTCCACCTTCTTCGACCCTGGCCAAATCCCACAGTTGAAGGGGATGTACTTCCTGATATCACAGCCCTTCAACAGCACCCCCCACCCCTTTGTCCACTGTCAGGACTGCAGGGGAGGGGCACCACTACTGGGGGTGGACCCTCCAATCCAGCCTCCTGCCCCTGCCTTCCTGGTGGGCCCAGTAGTGGAGGAGCGCACTTAATGACTGCTCAGCTTCCAGCCCACCTTCCTGCCCCTCCCTCCCTGTGCTGCAACCTTGGGGAGGATGAGCTGTCAAGAGATGCTAAATGAAGGTACAGCCCATCAACCCCCCCTTCCTGCCCCTCCCTTCTCATGCAGCTGTGCGTGGTGTGGCCAGTGCCAGTAGGGAGAGAGAGATGATAGTACAGCATTGCACGATGTTGCGGGTTGTCCTCCCTGTCTCCTGCCCACCGGGTTTCCCAAAGCACCCTGCTCCTTCTGTTTGCCGGGCTTATGCCCCTGATTCACTGGCTGCTCCTTTTGTGGCTCAGAAGAAGAAGGACACAAGTTAGGGAACAGGCATCGGGATGGCAAGTGGCACCTGTGTGGTCCTACAGGTGAAGTCATTTCCTACATGCCCTTGGCGCTCCCAGCAGGAATGTGGGGCCGGGGCTAGCTGTGGGCATTTGCAGTCTCCTGTGCAAGGCCAGCTTGGGTTCAGAAGCAACAGGGCAGGGACCAGATTCCAGACCCTCTGCTTACTGTTTTCTATCCTTGGAGACCTCCAAGGCTGGGACTGCTGTCTGCCAAGGACTGGGACAGTGGCTCCTCCATGTGACTTCTGCTCATCACAGCTAAACAAAATAGTCATGTTTCACAGTAATTTGTCAGGTGCCGAGAGGACAGGAGCACTTTTGTACTGTTGGACCTTCCTTCCTCAGGGCGGATGACCCTGCTGGCTTGCTGACGGAGGTTATGATGACAGGAGGGATGGTGATGAGAATGATGATGGCTCTCAGTATAGTTCAGGCCCTGTCTCCACCTTATCCCGTTTGATTCTCTTAAGCCCATGAAATAGGTATTATCGTACTTTTTATATTTGAGGAAACCGAGGCTTAGAGGAGTTAACGCCTACCGCTAATAAACAGGATCTGATGTTTCTTTAAGAGATAATCACAAAAGGCTAATTGTCAAATTGAGAAATAATACATTTTATAACATTTAATTATTTAAAAATACTGCCAAGGAACATACCATAGCATATTGATATAATTAATATTATTCTATGAATAGTAAGAATATTACTCTGAATAAAATGGCTACCATTTATGCTCTACATGAGGACATCCCTGAAGTACATCAAACACTTTTTTTAATTGCGATATAATCTACATATAACAGCATATTAGTTTCAGGTGTATAACATAATGACTCGGCATTTCTGTACGTTGTGAAATGATCACCACACTAAGTCTAGTTAATATCCATCACCTTCCATAGTTATGGTTTTCTTTCTCGTGATGAGAACTTTTAAGATCTACAATCTTACTAACTTTCAAATATAGATTTATTAACTTTAGTCAACATGCTGTACATTACATCCCCATGAGTTATTTATTTTGAAACTGGAAATTTGTACCTTTTGATCTTGGATCTTCACCCACTTTGCCCACCTACCAACCCTCACCTTCGGCAGTCACCAAACTTCTTGTATCTGTGAGTTGTGTTGTTTTTACTTAAGATTCCAGATGTGAAGCTTATGGTATTTGTCTTTCTCTGTTCCATCTATTTAATTTAGCAGAACGCCCTCAAGGTCCATCCGTGTTGTCACAAATGGCAAGATTTCCTTCTTTTATGTGGCTGACAAATATTCCATTGTGTGTGTTTGTGTTATCTATCATATATTTTCTTTTATCCACACTTATGTCACATTCATTTTATTTATATCATATATGTTCTTTGTCCATTCATCCATCAGTGTTCACTTAGGTTGCTTCCATGTTTTGGCTATTGTAAAAAATATGCAGTGAACACAAAGGTGCATATATATTTTTGAGTTAGTATGTTTATTTCCTTTGGATAAATGCCCAGAGAGGGAATTGCTGGATCATGCGGAGTTCTATTAATAATTTTTTGAAAACCCCCGTACCTGTTTCCAGAGTGGCTGCACCAGTTTACATTCCCACCAACGGTGCATAAGGTTCAGAATGTGAATCTCAACTACTGTGCCATTTCTGTACTCTTCCTATAGGAATAATTATCAATACAAACTAAAGATATTTTTGATAGTGTTATTTTGAATATTGAAAATAGGGCCATATTCTAAATCTATAGGTGTTGTAAATCCTTTAACGGGGTGTTATGAGGATTTTGAAGAACATATGGAAGATAGAATGGAAAATTATGTTCATAATATAAGGAAAAGAGGTGAATCAAGGATACCTGTGAATGGGTGAGTCGCCAGTAGATAACATCATACTACAAAATCATGACCCACCAGCACCTCCAGGGACCTGAAGGCCATGGGACCTCCTAAGGTCCTTCTTGACCTGATGCTCTGTGGGTCCAAGAATGACAGGCTTTCTCAATGCCAAATAGAATGTCTTTTCAAGGGCATGGTTTTCCATTCTGATTCAGAAGAACGCTATTAGTTTCTCAACCTGCCCTCTACCCTCTCACAGAGATGTTGAAGGATAAACTGAATGCCAAATAATCTTGTTTGTTGCTGTGAGCTATTTTGTCATTTTCCTGTTACATGTTGTAAATGGTGTTTTGTGAATAATATTCTCAATAAATATTGAACGGATTGTCTTTGACCAGTTAGTTCCAAATACAGCTCCAAAGAAGAAACACCATATAAGCCCTTACCTATTATTAGATTGCTTTCAAAAGAAACCATTTTGAGTATTCTAAACGATATGCTTGAGGCAGGCAACTCTCATTACCTCTACTATTTTCTTCATTTACATTTGTTAATTTTGCATTTAAAGAGACAGTGTAGGATAATAGAAAAAGCATTGGAAAAATCCCTCCAAAATACTTGTTCAAATCCCCCAAAATACTTGTTATAATCCTTATGATTTTGATGAAAGGTTGAATAACTTGCTTGTGTTTCAGTCTCTTCAACTGCAAAATTAGAGCTGAATATTTACCCCATTGATTTGTTAAGATGAAAAGGACTTCACCTGTTATATATGATGCACAAAATAATTATTATTTTATTCTCATCCCCATTAGCAGTGTTCAAGTCAATATAGTGAGGTTTCAAAAATTATTTCATAATCTAACATTATATGCAAGTTTCCTGAAATGTGTTTTATAGTTTGTGAACAATATCCACTAATTGAGGGGCATTAAGTTAATTATGGTTAAAAAAAAAAAAACAACAAACAAAAAACAGGCTTCCAGCAGACAGGAAGCTTAGTGTTGAGCCAGGCCAAAAACTCATTATACCATGGGGTGGTTAGCCCCCCAAAATTAAGTACTTCATTAGCTTCAAGAACCAGTTTAGTGTTCCAAAATTTAGAGTCTAAGTACTGACAGGGTGAAGTAGCAAACTCAAGTGCCTTCAGAGGTAAACAGGGAATGTGAATGTCAGGTTGGGGTCAGCTCAAGCCTCACCTCATGCTTCCAACTCAGTTTTAAAAACGGTATGTCTGACACCAACCAACCCAAACAAGGAAACAACCATCATAGGGCCAGAACCAGCCTATTCGGCCTATGGGAGAGGTGGCCCTCCAGGGTCATGGCCCCAGCCAGCAACAACATGCTGTGTGGGAGAGAGAGAGACCCTTTGTCCTGCCCTCCAGGGACAGTCTCCCACGCTAGGTGCCATTGCAATGGGTAAGATTCTCTGGGTGTCATGGCAGGAGAGGAAGGCGTCTGGCTCCCAGAGGTATCTGCAAATTGGAGAGTTTTAGGAATGCTGGTTCTGGACCCCACGTTGAAATATGGCGTTCTCCTCATTCAGGGTGGTCTTCATCCTTTTATCTGTTTTAATTTCCCACTCCCCTCCAGTAAAAATACTTGAGTATGTTCCGCATTCAGTGGTGTGAGACAGTGGTCATGCAGAGCAGGTGCAGACTTAATTTTACTTACATCTTCTTTCTCACATTTGCACAGGACTAATACACACGATAAAAATCTGTGCTGTGTTTGACCAAGTCTAAAAAAGGCCTTTTGATAAGGATGTGATACAAATCCTAGGTCACAGTAAGTCATCCCCTGGAGGCAGAGTTTCCTTTTTGGTAGGAGGTGAGTTAATGGCCATAGAACAATTGATTCAGTAGATTCTAAGAAGTACAGTAAATATTGTAAGGCTTAGTTTTACATTTTCTATAAATGTATAGTGGAAGTTCTAATATTGTCTCTCTGAGCTCAGTGGGTGACCATGGGCCTCCCGAGAGGGACACCATATGGCACTCACAGTCCCAATTTGTGGACCCCCGCGGGCAAGGCTGACTTGGTCTAACCAAAGCTGACTAAAGCAGGATCCTGTGAGTTTCTATCCAAGAAATGACTGCCAGCAGGGCCTTAATCCTTTCCTGTGGGCAGCCTGTTTCCTTCCACCACGGAGAGTCAACACTGAAGCTCAGTATGGGCTGACCCCTTTCTCACCTGGATTATTTTTTCAGACCTGGAAGATTTTGTCGCCGCACGCTCCAGTGGACTGAGTGCACAACGCATGCTGAGTGTTCTCTTCCTTCTTCCGTGCTTGTTCTTCCAAAGCCTCCTCAGGGAAGAGGGAGACTGCTGACCAGACCCTAGAGGACCGAACCCCCAGTTCCACATCGGCAGAGCCTTGGCATCCCCGCGCAGCCTGAGCTAGCATGGTCCTCTCTGGGAAAGCCGGGACTTGGGCAGCCTCTCATTTTCTGCGTTGTAGGGAATAGGTTTGTCTCATCTCCTATCAACTGACGCATTCGATGAATATTTTCATTGTTTAATAAATATTTCCGTGGAAGACTGTCTCGCTTCCCTAAGCCTTATTTGAAGGTCTGTGACTTAGACACCATGAGTAAACACTTGTGCTGGGGCCTATTCAACCCTAAATTCTCTGATGATTTCAGAGTAAACTGAGCACATGGCCCCTCGCAGATGACAACTCTTCCTCGAGCACCCCTTCATCCCCTCCACACACATAGATGCACCATGGCTGTGGCAACACGTCATGTCGCGCATTTGGGCACTGTTTGTCTCCCGCATCACTCTCTGAGTCCTCGGGAGGTAAACACGGGCCCACATGGGCTGTGCTCCGGGTCAAGCAGAGCTGCAGCTTCAGAAAAGCTTCATGGATAAGGAAGGCAAGAGAGGGGAGGGAGGGTGGGAAGGAGGGAGCCAAGACCTGAGTCTGACAGCCAGTCAGCCCACCTCCTTTTCTGCAGCTTCCTCTACTAACCAGTGCCCTTGTGACACCCTTTTCAGGGCAATTAGCACTTACTGGGATTATCACCATCTCCTTAAAAGGAGAAGATTGTACACAGCAGAGCCCATTCTCAAGGCAAGGCAGAGGGAGAATTAGCACAAAGAGGTTACAGCCTCAGGCTCTAGGCTAGCCCTCCAATCTTGGAGTCCAGCCATCTACTAGCCCACCAGGCAAGCACAGCTTCCTTGCAGTAGGCCAGCCACCGAGTCTTGTTCCAGACTCAAACTTGTCCATGCACGTGATGCGCCTTGCTCTTTGTTCCCAAAGCTGCCTTGCTCTGTTGGATCTGGGAACTGTATATATGTAGTGACTGGGGAAGGAGAGGGATACATGAGCGGAAGCTAATGGGCTTCTTGAAGCCTTGGGTGGGGGGAGCTTTAAAACAACCCAAAGGTATGTATTCTTCCAAACAATGCAGTGCCATCCAGGATCTGCTACGCTGGCGTGCATCAGATAATTTCAAGACAGGTGTTACCATCTGGTCTCCATCAGGGTTCTATGATTAATGTGCAAACGGGTGTAGAGAGTGGAAAAAGCAGGGTTAATGATCAATCATACATGGTGCTGTGAGAGGAGCATAAACCATAAGTAAGGAACATAGCCAACAACCACATGAAGCTGGGTTAATAATTAACTCATACAACTCTAGGACTGCTTATGCTTTCAAGACAGTCTAGGAAGCAAGCATCCAGCCTCAGTCTGAACCCCAAGGTGAAATCAATATGAATTTGCAAAAAATAAAGGGACTGAAGGCCCATCTTCCTATCAGTTGCACCGTACTCGGGAGTCAGGCGCTTCTAAGCTGGATCTGCCAATGATATTTCTCTGATAATTTTCACAGCCCTGTTTGGACAGTTCCCACAATGAGAAATCGGAGTGAAAACAAGAAGAATATTACCAATTATTCAGGTAAACAAATAAGAATAAAATGGGAGCAAGGAAAGGACTCGGGAATAGATAATACGGCCTGCATTGAAATATTGATTGATCAAGATATTGGTATTTTATAAGGCTTATGCAATTTCATTTAAAATGTTCCCAGCCGAACTCAACGGAAAGGCCATCCCATGACATCATATTGCCCATGTGATGACGTAACGCCGCACGTACGGGAGTACTTTTGGGGACAGAAAGGTGCCCTGCCCCCAGACAGTTACCACAGTGCTCAACTGTCAAATGCTGCACTGCAGGGGGAGTTTTGACTCCCCCTGGATGAGAGAACACTACACCTCGAGGGGAACAGAGTGCTCGCTGTGAGCTCTGGAACGGAAGTCCCGCTGAGTTCCCCCAGGCTGCTACCGCAGTGCTACACGTAGCGTGCACACATGTGGAAGTACACATATCTCCAGTCATCGGTTGACAGATCCTTAGGTTGTCTTCCTTTCTTCACCATTTTGAGTAATGCCGCGGTGATCAAGGGATTGCAGGTATCTCTTCAAGTCTCTGTTTTTATTTCCTTCACATATATACCCAGAAGTGGAATTGCTAGATCATGAGGTAGTTACATTTTTAATTTTTTGAGGAACTTCATCTGTTTTCCACGATGGTTGTACTGTCAGTGTACAAGTGTTCCCCTTTGTTCACATCCTCATAAATACTCATTAGCTCTTGTCTTTGGTATAAGAGCCATCCTAACAGGTTGCATATGTCATTGTGGTTTTGATTTATATTTCCCTGATGAGTAGAGACATTGAGTCCCCCTATTCAGATACCCGTAGACCATTTCATGTCTTCTTGGGGAGAAAGTCAGGTCAGGTCAGTAAAGGGTTGATTTGGACTATGGTTCCTGAAAAAGTAATTACTAACATTGTGAGACATAAATATTTCTAGGCAATTGTGATTTTTGACAGCAAGGTTGTCTTTAAATGGTTTCCAGTGCATTCTGAGCTGTACCTTCTATATCAGCCCAATTATTCTAGAAACAAACAAGTGATGAACTTTGAAAACTTCTCCTCAGAACTCGATGAATATGTTTATACTATGTGTAGAATATTTACCAAATGCTTTTTACACTTTTATACCAATAGGAAGTATGCTGAAAAACATAGGCAGACAAAAGGACACATTGTCTTACTTTCCAAGGCTGCACTTAGGAAATTGAACTGAGAGGATTGTGCCACATTTGAGAGGCTATAATTGTGGTCCAAAGCAAAAGCAAAATGTGTTAATTATTAGTAGGAATATGTAAGATGTAAACACTCATTTACCTTTTAAGTAGAAAATGGATCCTTTTAATAGAATAATTCCTGACTATAAATAAGAAACCCAAATTAACCATTTTTATCTATATCATCTATCTATCATCATCTATCTATCATCTACCTCCCTCCCTCCCTCTCTCCCTAAGAAAACTTTACCCACCAAACTCAGAAAAGAACATAAACTATCATCCAGTAGTTGTGAAAAGTAAGCCACCAGCTTCTTCATGGCACATGGAGAATTTGAGGATAAAAGGTATTTTCCCTGTAAATAGCTCCCCAGGGGTCCAGAGAGATCATTAAAAAGCTGACACTTCCCAGGACACAAAAAAGGATCCAGGGCTCGTGGTTGGAAATGTCACATAAATGTGTCACCTGTCTTATCTCCACCCTGCCATTGAGGAAAGCACACAGAGACAGCCTTCCTAGGCCAGGATCTCAGCGCTGCCCCATCCCAGGGATGAGCCTTCTCACAGCCCTGCTTTTGCTCACCATGACAGCTGATGCGGGGCCCTCCTTTGGAGACAGCACTTACAAGCTCTCTCCACTGTGGACTGTTTATAGAAGTGATTCTCTCCTTGCCACTTTCCCGTCTCACTCAGACTACCCTGGCACAGTCTAGAAAAGTAGGATCTGTTTCCACAAGGCCATGTGGGCTCTTGCTAAGGGAGGCCCTGAGGACACTGAGAGAAGGAACAGGGAGAGCCACAAGGGGTGATACCAGTCACGGGGTGTCAATGTCCTGACCTTTCAGAGCCTTTAACCCACTTCTGCATTAGAGTTTACTGCAGAGTCAAAGCGAATGCCTGCCGGGCCAGGAGCCCTCTTGTACCTTCGGCCACATCACAGTCCCTCCACCCCAGCCTGGAAGCAATTGATTTCTTGGCTGGGAGCATTAAGTGGAGCTCTGAATGTATGTCCAATGCTTGAGGTCTGCAAAAGCCAGCCTGGCACAAGTCGCTTTGTATCACACGGGCAATAGGCCCTGTGACTGACCTTTCCATTGAATTTATCTTTGAATCCTTATCATTAAGTTCTATAAGCTTTATAGGCACAGGCTTTGTCATTTCACCTGGACCCTCTGCCTTTGGAAAGGAAAACAAGGAGTGGTGTCTCCCCCAGTTAGAACGGCTGGGCCCCCGCACTGATCCCCTGTACAGCAACTGGATCCCGACTAGACGTTATGAAAGTCTGTCATCACAGCGATGGCTGAGTCCCCAGCAGTGACTCCTGGCAAGCTGGATGGGAGCATGCTTGGAAATGTCTGCAGTACTTCTGCTGGTGTGTAGATACTGGCATGCAAGCAAAGGTTCCATAACCAGCTCTCCAGAAAGAAATGGATCTATAAAAAATGTATATTGTTACTTATAATATTTACTGTATATATTTACAAATATGTTATACATTCGAAGCACACATATCTCTCTATTAATAGTAAGGTAGATTCAGTTTGTTATATATAACATATAGATAGATCAGAATTTATACATAATAATAATAGCAACATATATAATATTCTGTTGTAAATATCATGTACCAATAAGCTGTTGTTGAGTTTTTACCCAATTTTGCATCAGAATGCAACCTATGGTTGTGATTCAACCATAATCTGACAAATAATGCTGTATCATAATTCACTCTTTCTGCGATGAAGGTATTGTCATTACGTCTGATATGCGATCTACTGTGAAACAATTTCTAATGCTCCTACAAATGAAATTAATGAACTGAAACCTCTTTGAACTCTGGTACTACATGTGTGAGAACTTCACCGCTTGTTGACATGAGTGACTCCTTTGCTGTGTTAAAATGTACCTGGGTTTAGTTTTAGTCGAGTCTGTTGAGACATAGAGGCACAGAAAAGACTGTTATGAAGGAAGAAGTTTATACGTGCAGATCCCTAGAAATAGGAGGCATGGAACATCACACAGAGCCACATGGGGAAGCACCAGGCTCATTCAGGAGACTGGGCTACAAGGGAAAGTAGAGGCAAAAGTCTTAAATGTGGTTTCCTTAGGAAGGAATGGGCAAGACAAGGTGAGAAGCCTTAGGATTGGGGAGTTTGAAAAATTTCAGCAGACTCTGGGGTGTGGAGGCTGTCATGGTCCAGATTCCTGGTACATTTTTCCCATTGCCCCCTCTGACTCTAACTGACTCTTTGTTTCCCCACGTGGCATGGTGTGCCCGTCCTCCTTGACATCTGTAAGGATAACAAGCTATCTTTGCACTGGCCTTGCCATACCTAAATAATAATAGAGGCCGCATTTGAAGACACTAGGGAAGAGCTATTCATACAGTAGAACTATAACGGACTAAAGAACCACTTAAGCACTGGCACTGGGTCATCACTGTGAGAGCTCCTACAAATGCTGGTACGGTAAATGTGTAACTCATGTTGACTGAACTTCCCCAAAGGCCAGTTCTCCAGGGAATGCCCAGAGGTCAAGGCAAGGATTGTTCGTAATGAGCCTCCACTTGGACCCCATGCATTGTCTCAGGGAAGCCTGGTACTGCTTGGGCCTCCGGAGTTTATTGTACACCAGGGACACCCCCATAAACCTGGGGGGAAATGTCATCACCTCCAAAGAACACGTTCACAGGGCTGGAAATGAACAAAAACCATACTTCCGAATCTCTGTTGCCGAGTCAATAATAACCTCATCTAATAATAAACCTCACCCTGAGCAGGCTTTTAGATGGCATTTGATCAAGCATGAGAAGAGGAAAGGCACCATAACTGTCTTTGTGTGCTCTGTGAGGGAACAGAGCCTTGAGGACTGAATCGGCACAGGGTCAGCATCCGAGAAACAGGGCACTGAAGTTTTGGTGCCTTGATTTAAAGCCCATGCACTGTCTCTCACGTCTCCACTGCCTGGAAGGGACTGTACTTTCCCCCTCCGAGTTTGGCACCAGCTGTGACTTTAGTCCTTGCTCTACAGCCTCCTGTGGGGGGGCGCTTGCCAGGCCCAAGACGTTAGTACCCCAGTCCTTGCTCAGCACTCAAGTCCTTTCTGCATCCAATGGGTACTTGCCCCACCCCCGCCCCCATGCTTCACCGCTTCTCCTTCCCTCACTCCTAAAGTCTTGTGATTATAGGCAGTCCCAGAGGGAATGCTCCCACAGTCTTCAAAGTTTGGAGTTCTGGAGCAGGTCTCCTTCCTGGGGCAGTCAGGCCCTGGGGCAGCCACAACCCACACCCAGCTCTGGTAGGAATCTGAGAAAGGAGGAGCCTTGCAGGCAGAGTTGGGGGACATTCACTCCAAAGTTCCCCAAGTGGGATAAGTTTCACTTCAGATAATGCTGCCAAAAGTGGAAATGCCATTCCCCTGTGGAAAATCTGTCTTCCTCACCTGTCCCTGCCTTGGTTTCTGTGTCATATGCAAAAGGCACTGTAATATAAAAAAGAAGCCAAAGATGTTCTTCAGGGACTGAGCATTAAGAAGGGCACCTGGCTGCCTTCCGAAGAGGATGAACGAGGGGGCCATATGTTGCAGGTGGAGGAAGAAAAAAACAGCAATGGGAGAGGAAAAGCACCACTTAGGTTCCTGTCGACTTGACCAGTAACAATAGGGTCTTGCTGTCTTATGAAGACCTTTGGAAGATAGCAAACCTAGGACATTGTTCTAGTAGGTATAAGCATAAAATGAGACAAATTGTGGTTTGAGTTTTCCTTTCAGATCACGTATATGTATGAAATACGCTACATCTGAATGGACTTTGTGTGCCCTGTCAGGGTCAGTATCTTCTTCCACAAAACAAAATCTGAGACTGCTGGATTGAAAACTGTCACTTACTCACCCCAGAAACTCCTAGAAATCCATCATCTCCAGAAATAGTTTCCATGCCGTCCACAGGGAGGCTCTAAGGATTAAGAGTCATGATGTCAATCATTGCTGGGCTCAGGTGGTGATACTCTACAGAGTCTCTTCATCTGTCCCATGGTCTCATGCACGTAGTCTCTTCCTTCTGCCCTCAGAAGTCTTGATATACATTATCTTATAGTTTAAGGTGGATCAACATCAGAGTGATCCAATAGTTTTATACATTACAAATGATTCTTAGGGTAAGTCTAGTTACCACCCGTCATCTTACAAAGTGACTGCAATTATATTGACTATAATCCCTATGTGTATATACCATCCCCATGGCCTACTTATTTTGTAACTGGAAGTTTGTACCGCTTAATCCCCTTCACCTGTATCATCTGCCCTGATCCCTTCTTCCCCCGCTGGTAACCAACAACATGCTTCCTGCATCTATGAGTCTGGTTCCGTTTTGTTTTGTTTCTTTGTTTTGTTTTTTAGATTCCACATATAAGTGAAATCATACTAGATTTGTCTTTCTCTGACTCATTTCACTTCGCATAATACTCTTAGGTCCATCCGAGTTGTTGCAAATGCAAATAAGATTGCATTCATTGTCATGGCTGAGTTATATTCCTTATGTATACATTCCTCATCTTCTTTATTCATTTATCGAGAGACACTTAGGGTTGTATCCATATCTTGGCCCTTGTAAATAATGCTGCCAGAAACACAAGGATGCCTATATCTTTCTGGATTTGTGTTTTTTTGTTTTCTTCAGGTATATACCCTGAAGTGGAATTGCTGGGTCATACAGTATTTCTATGTTTAATTTTTTGAGGACCTTCCACAGTGTTTACCTTAGTGGCTGCACCAGTGCACATTCCCAGCAACAGTGCGTGAGGGTTCCATTTTCTCTACATCCTCGACAACACTTGTTATTTTTTGTCTTTTTGGTAACAGCCACTCTGACAGGTAGGAAGCCATATCTCATTGTGGTTTTGATATGCATTTCCCTGATGATCAGTGATGTTGAAGAGCTTTTCAGAAGCCTGTTGGCCATCTGTGTTTTCTTTGGGAAAGAGTCGATTCAAGTCTTCTGCCCATGTTTAAATCAGGTTAATTGTGGATTTGGCATGAAGTTCTAGAAAAGTTCTTTACATATTCTGAGTGTTAACTCTCACTGGATGTACCTTTTGCACATGTTTTCTCCCATTCACCGGGTTGCTTTTTCGTTATGTTGTAGGTTTCCTTTGTTGTGCAAAAGCTGTTCAGTTTGATATTAACCCATTTGTTTATTTTAACTTCTGTGGCCCTTGCCTGAGGGGACTGGTACAAAAAATATATTGCTAAGACCAATGTCAAAGAGCTTCCTGACTATGTTTTCTTCTAGGAGTGTTATGGTTTCATTCTTACAGTCAAGTTTGTAATTGATTTTGAATTTATTTTTGTGTATGCCAGAAGACAGTAGTCCAGTCTCATTCTTACGCATGTCCAGTCTTTCCAACACCCTTTATTGAAGACACTGTCCTTTCCCCCTTGTATGGGCTTGCCTCCTTTGTCATCAGTTTATGAACCTTTATATGCATGGCTTCTCCTAGGCTCTCTTTCCATTCACGTATATGTCTGAGGGCCTTACTGTTTTGATTTATTAGAGTTTCGTAGTAGAGTTTGAAATCAGGGAATGTGATAACTCCGTGGAGGATGCAGTTTTCAATTGGCCAGAGACAGTACCCATTTGGACCCACTCTGGATGGGCTCCTGGGCTTGACCAGCAATAAAGGCTCCCCAGTGTGTCTTGCTGGAAGATGCCCTACCCAGCCTGTCTGGCTCTGTCCTGGCAAGACTGGTTTCTCTATCGCTGCCCTCAATGGAAAACTGTGTAATTAGAGTTTGGAATGAGGCAGGTGGCCTTGTGCCCCCAGAAGCCTGTTCCAGTGACCAGCCTCTCCTGTTTCTTGCCCTGTTGATGCACAGTGTGTGCATGTGCAGTAAGCACCCATCAGCCAGGCTTAGGCAGGCCTATGTAGCTCAGGATGCTTCCCAACCACCTGCATACCTTCCAGGGTAAAGGGAGTCAACCCCCCCAAATATTTCAGTGCCTTTTAAGTGGTGACAGTCAGACTGATGGGGCCCAAGACTTCCCAAACTAAGTATTCCCAGGTCTCTCATATGGGGCCGGGGCTGCTTTTGTCAATTGTCTGCTCCATCCTGGCAAAGCAGTGCAGATACTCGTGGTTCTACTGTAGGGGAAAAGATGAGCATTTGTGTAGCTTAGTGCTTGGAAGTTGGCATATGTCAATTACCCCCTCAATCCCACGGTGATTTTTGGTGTGTGGGCCCCACTACACTGGTGACCAGGGACCAGCCCCAGCTCCAGGGACCTGCAGTGCCCTCAGTGCCTCGGGTCAACTGAGAGGAGAGTGCTGCGCATGCGCCAGCTTGGGGCTGAGTAGCCAGTGATGTGGAACAGGACAAGCGTGGGGAGAGTTCACCTGAATGTAGCGCTTGAGGTTTCTTGACCGCGACCCCGTATCATCTAGTCAGAACGAGAGTGACCTGGGGGGCAACGAGAACAGGATCAGCAGTCAGCAGGACTGAGAGGTTAGACTGGCTTTGAAACAAAAGGGAGTCCACACTGGGGGGTCCCGTGTTGCCAGTGGGTTCTTGCAGGTCAGAAGGTCATAGCGGGCCCCGTGATCCCAGGCCCACCCGGACTTCAGGGAGGGCCGGGCTGCACAGTGTAGGTCCTGACCCAGGCAGCCTATTCTGGGCTCCCGCAGTTGGGGCTCCCCCCTACCCAACCTCCTCAATGCTCCCCAAGGCCAGAGGTTGGGATGCAGGTGGTGGGAAGTGAGGTCTTCTCCTTGGGGAGACTCAGAGCCTCCTACTAGGGCTTGATGAAGGGAGGGGAAGTTCTTCTCCACCCTCAAGGTCTTAGCAGGACTAAGAATTAAAATTACGTGAGTCAGATTAATAGGACAATGATTGGGGGCCCAATAATGCGACTGAGACTCCAAGAAGGGACCAAGGCAGGCAGTTTCACCCATTTTAGACAAAGGGACAGTAAATCTGTGAGGCATTGACAGGACAAAGAACCCTGAGCTTTGGGAGCTTGGATTAATAAGGACGTCTAGACAGAGTTTGGGCTGGAGCCATACTTGGTAAAAAGTAACAGGGGTTGTTTCTAAAGCGTTTTCGGCTCTAACTTCCCCACCTCTGAGGAAAAGGCAGTCTCTTTACCTCCTGCTTCAGGGAGGGTACTTTTCCATGGAGGTGTATTTCCTGCTTTCAGGGGGAAGGTCTAAGTGTCCTTGCATAAGCTGTGTCCTAAGTCACTTTTGCTGAAAATATTCAGTATGCCAGGGGCACCTGGCTGGCTCAGTCAGTGGAGTCTGGGACTCTGCATCTTGAGGTCATGAGTTTGAGACCCAGGTAGGGTGTAGAGATTGCTTAAAACTAAAATCAGAAATACATAAATAGAGAATCAGTATACCAAAATGGCACATTTTGAGGCAGCCTGTCCTTGCCTCTACAATGAACTGGGGAGATTTCCTGGTCTGCACAGGATCCCTGGAGGTTGTCCGTGGGAGACATGGGTGCGGTCTCCTTAGCTGTGTTCAAGCAAATGGGCAAACAGGTGAGCAGACAGTGGCTCCTGCGGCCCTCGTCCTGTGCCTGTCCTCCTTCCCCCACGCCCAGGACCAAGACTGGGGCTGTCTCTGCCCCTCTGCGCAGCTGTCCTGCTGTTGGCCCCCAGGGAAGCTCACCCCTTCCAAGCTGATGTGTAAAGGAGGGGTGGGGACCCCAGGCACACAGTGGGACCTCGCCAGGCCCTGCCTCTTTTCGCCTGTGGGACCCTGGGGGAAGGGTCATGGCAGAAGGGGGAGCTAGGAACCGGGTCCCGCCCTCGCTCTGCCAGACTTGCTGTGTGGGCGTTGGGGGAAGTCATTCATCCCACTGGCCAGGACTCCCTTTCCTTTCCTTTTCTTTTTTTTTTTTCCCTGAGTTTCACGGGAAGAATTAGCCATGGATCAGTCGCATGTAACAGCCAGTGCTCATGACACCAAGTGCCCTCCTTAATGCCCATCGCCCAGTTATCCTTTCCCCACCCATCTCCCCTCCAGCAACCCTCGGTTTGTGTCCTAGAGGTCAGCCTCTCTGACGGTTTGCCTCCCTCTCATTTTCACCTGATTTCATTTTTCCTTCCCTTCCCCTATGTTCATCGGCTATGTCCCTTTTCTTCACTAAGTGAGGAGGCTAGACTTGCTGGCCATTACTCATTTCTAGGGCTGCCTCCAGGCTTTGCTGGAGTCTGGAGGGGGCTTGGGGTTGTCCCAATACCACATGCCTCAGGGCTCCAGGGCCCTGTCTGCTCCCTCCCCCCACACCCTCCACCCCATTGACCTGCAGCTCCCCCAGCAAGAGAGGTCAGGCTCCCTCTCCTGCAGGGCAGATGGCTCCTGGGCCAAACCCCTTCCTGGCCACACCACCCGCTGCCTCTTCCTGTACACCTCCCTCCCTCCGTCTTCCCTGTCCTCCTTCCCTCCATCTCAGCCCAGGACTCCCAGATGCTCTTCCATGGAGATTTCCGGATCTGGACTCCTGACCACAGGCCTGCTGACACCCCTGCCCCCACACTGCTCATTCTGTGTCTCCGGCGTATTAGGATGGGCATGGGTAAGTCAGACCACTGTCCCTTCGGGCTAGTCCACACGAGGCTGACCCCCACCTAGCTTGCTCATGGCCTTCACCCACCAGTGTCCTGTGTTCTCTGAGACAGACCGCTGGGGGCAGCTTGGACCCTGCCCCTGCCTCTGTAGTGAGGCCCCTCCAGTAGGTCTGCTCCTTAGAGCCCCACCTGCACTCCTCCCAAGGTAGAATGTCCTCTACTTCCCATTTTACCTATGGTCTTTGCTCAAACTCTCCTGACTTCTGGGAAACCTCACCTTCCAAATAGAAAAATCCCGTGTTCCCCTTCCTGTTCCCTGGCTTCTAGTTTTCCAATCCCTCCTCTTCTATGTCTCTCAGAACCTGGTGTTTGTCCTTCTTATGTCCCTGAGATTCCAGATCCTTCCAGACATTCCTGGCCAGTATCTCAGTATCTCCCTTGTTGGTTTTCCTCCGCCCGTCAGGTCAGGAATCTATTCTTAACATTCGGTCCTGTAGAGAAAATAAAGGGCTTTCGCACTCATCACCGTGTTGCTGTTTAGTGTCTTGCCTTTGGGTCCCACTCCCTCACTACTTACTTAACTCTGAGAGGGGCCTTCTCCTGTGCACTCAGCCTTGGGTGATAAGCTTTGCATAGGAGACATCTGATGAACATTTACAGAGTAATATGTGACTGCCTTGGTCTTGATGGCACCACGCTTAGAAGGTTACTTCCTGTCATGAAGAGGCTGTGCAGCTCAGGAGAGTGCAGAGAAGGAAAGAAAGGAGGTGGGAGGTGTGCTCTACAGGGATGTGGGGAGACCCCTGTGGGTGAGTAGTAGGGAGCATGCTGCCCCCTTGTGGCGCAGCAGCGGCAGGACAGCCGGAGGCATTCCCGGGATCCCAATTCTCACACCTTGTGCCCTTAAGACCCTTCCTTCCACACTTGAAAAATTATTGAAGATATCAAAGAGTTTTTCATTACATGGGTTACATGTATTAATATCTACAATATTAGAGTTTTTAAGGTTTAAAATACTTCTTAATTCACGTAAAGTAGTAATGGCAAACCCATCTTAACACAGGTTTGTTTAATTTTATTTTTAGTTAAGAGATCATACAGTGCAAAACGGGTTTCTGTTGTAGAATTCAGAGATTCAGTACGTCCATACAGCCCCAGTGCTCATCACAACAAGTGCCCTCTTTAATACCCATCCCCCATCTAGCCTACCCCCCACCCACCTCCCTCCATCAACCCTTAGTTTGTATCCTTAAGAGTCTATTGTGGCTTGTTTCTGTCTCTCCTTTTTTTTTCTTTTCCCCCTTCCCATATGTTCATCTGTTCATTTCTTAAATTCCACATACATCTTATATTAACACGTGTTTAAAGTGAGAAATACTTATGTATTTTTAAAAAGCTAGCGAGAAGAGTGATTTTTTAACATTTTTTGCACACCTCTTTTGTTTTTACTTGTATTTTGTAAGTTTTATTTAAATTCAAGTTAGCTAACATATAGTATATTGTTTATTTGGGGGTAAAATTTATTGATTCATCAGTTGCATATAACACCCAGTGCTCATGACATCAAGGGCCGTCCTTAATGCCCATCCACCAATTACCCCATTCCCCAACTCACTTCCCCTCCAGCAACTCTGTTTGTTCTCTGTAGTTAAGGGTCTCTTATGGTTTGTCTCCCTCTCTGTTTTTAGCCTCTTTTATTTTTCCTTCCCTTCCCCTATGTTCATCAGTTCTGTATCTTAAAGTCCACATATGAGTGAAATCTGATGGTATTTGTCTTTCTCTGAATGATTTATTTCACTTAGCATAATACCCTCCAGTTCCATTCACAGTGTGGCAAGGGGCAAGATTTCCTTCTTGTTGATGGCTGAGTAATATCCATTGTGTATCTATACCAAGTCTTCTTGATCCATTCATCAGTTGACAGATATCAGGGCTCTTTCCATAGTTTGGCTCTTGTGGACATTGCTGTGGTAACACTGGGGTGCGTGTGCCCGTTCTAATTACTACATTTATATCCTTTGGATGCATATCTAGTAGTGCAATTGCTGGGTCATAGGGTAGGTAGTTCTATTTTTAAGTTTCTGAGGAACCTCCACAGTATTCCGAGAGTGGCGGCACCAGTTGACATTCCCACCTGCAGTGTAAGAGAGTTCCCCTTTCTCTGCATCCGGGCTAACATATGTTGTTTCCTGAGCTGTTCAGTTTAACCATCTGACTGGTGTGAGGTGGTATCTCATCATGGTTTTGATTTGTTTTACTCTGATGAAGAGTGATGTTGAGGATTTTTTTTCATGTATTTACCAAATATCCTTTCTTAAGAGATGGCCCGTCTTGACAGTTGTCTAGCCTGCTTTCATCAGTGATGATTTAATGTGGCTCTGAGCTTGTATTGTTGACTTTGCTGGTCATAGACATTCCTTCAGAAGCAGTACCTCAGGGCAAAAGGTTTGTTCCCAGTGGGCTGCAGGGTTCCACCTGGCAGTTTTCCTCCACAGGGCAATCCAGAGACAGAATCACAGATGCAGTTGCGTCTTCATCTCATGCAGTTTGTGAAAGTCAGGGTGAGTCTCCGTGACCCATCTGTTATCCACAGTAGACCAGCCTAGTAAAATGAACAGTGGTTGGAATAACCCACTCTGCCTCTCTGCAGAGCTTCACAATCTTCC
This sequence comes from Eumetopias jubatus, assembly GCF_037043125.1. NCBI lineage: Eukaryota > Metazoa > Chordata > Mammalia > Carnivora > Otariidae > Eumetopias > Eumetopias jubatus. Next base: position 203,139 of record NW_028274996.1, read on the forward strand.
TGATCCCTCTCATCCCTCCATGGATGTTGCATGGCCTCTGATTTAGTCTGAGGAAAGGCATGGTTCCAAGGGCCTCTCTTTGGTCTCCTCTTTCCTAATAAACATCAGACCAGGGTTCAGAAACCAAAGTGGGAATTCCACCAGGTGCTAATATGAGTATTTCCATTCCACATTCTTGACCGGGGGAAATGAGCACAGGATGACGCTGTGGTCTCAGTGAACTGTTAAATGTAGGACAAGGCTTCTTCTATTTCCACACCTTCCAAAGCCCCTACTCCAACTGTTGGGCAGGTCATGTAACAGTCCTGGTCTTTGGGCATCAACATATGTTCGGAATCATTCTACAAAAGTTCCCAGAAAATGTAGTGTTTCCCTTTTTTCCAGAGTTGGTCCCACCAGTGAGTATCTGTGTCTTGGGGGACATTTGGGGAAAGTTGGGGTGGGAGATGAGATGCATGGCACACATGTAGGAGGTTGTATGGTCATTTCCCAAAGGGCTCCACTCTAGGGGCTCATAGCTGGGGAAGAGACCATGACTCTTCACTATAGTATCTACTGAATCTAGATATATATTTTTTCTGCTACATTGCCCAACAACTTCAATCTGGACAGACCTGATCAACTGTCCAACAGCACACATCCTTGAGGTTCCCGTCCTCTGGTTACCATTCTGGTTCCTGGGTGACTGCACACACCTTGACTCTGCTGGTTGAAGCATCCTCTCCGGCCCACTCCTCACCTCCCATCTTCTCCTGCAGTGTAGGACAGCTCCCCCAGAGCTCCTCGAGGACACTGGTACCTCCTGTACCCATGCATCTGTAAGTGTGTTGATGAAGGTAGTGCATGGATGGCTGTGTCTTTCAGCAAGCACGATTAGGGATGGCTGAGCACACGGCACATCACAGATCCATTTCAACATGCCTGATTCTTATACTTCCTGACTTCTTCCTGCCTTCCTCAATGGTATACCCAGGAAATCCCAGCATTTGGCCCTTATTGACCCCATATAGCATCCAGAATATCAACACCATGTGCAAGTGGTCAGGGTTGTCCTTTAAATACCAACTCTTAACTGAGCATATTCCTATCAATGAATTCAGTCCAATCCATATCTTTATTTTGTCCCTTTGGTCTACCACTCTCACAACATATTCCAGCCCTGCCACTCAGGCTTTGGCCAACGCAGAAGGGCTAGGTTCCCTAAGCTGTCAGTGTATCGTCTCTCCTTCAGGAAAGGCCTCGGAACTTTCTAATTGGCTAATTTTCAAAATTTTTTCTTTTCTTTTTCTCTCCTTATTTATTTATTTTTTTTGAGAGAGATAGAGAGCGACTATGAGCAGGGGCATGGGGGAAGGGTGGGGTGGGTGAGAATCCCAAGAAGGCCCCATGCTCAGCATGGAACCCAATGCAAGGCTCAATCTCACAAGCCTAAGTTCGTGACATGAACCAAAATCAAGAGTCAGACACTCAACCAATGGAGCCACTCAGTCGCCCATAAAATTTATCTTCAGATCAACTTCTATTATGAGCTCCTATCAACACAGAGCAACGAAGTCAAGCAATTCTTTCATCCTATAGAAAAACTTCTCCCTGAGGAAAGAGTGACTCTGCAGGGACCAACAGAAATTACACATCAAGCTAATAATCATGGACTATAAAACAAGGGGGGAAATCATTTTGGGGTGATGGATACATGTACATCACCTTCATTACAGTGATTGTTTTACTGGTATGTACATATATCAAGAGTCTTGAAATTATACACTTAGATCTATGGAAGTTTTGGTTACATAATCATACTTCAAAAGGCTATAAAAATATCCAAAGACTCACACACCTAGGAAGGTAAATACTCTGTACTTATTGATCTGAAATACTTATGGAAATAGACAACTCATCTAAACAAATCCGACCACGTCATAATGAGGAATTTTGGTAGGTCAGAAGAATTGAATGGAATAGAATAAATTCACTAAGGTATTGGAACTAAAGGAAGCTAGAAGTTAATATAATGATGTCCTATATGCTCTCCAATTTCCCTCTTGATATACTCTTTCCTTCTTAAAAATTTTATCTATTTCTTTGAGAAAAAGAGAGCGGGAGCACACACAGAGGCAGGGGCGAGAGGGGCAGAGGGAGAGGCAGAAACAGACTCCCTGCTGAGCCCGATGTGGGGCTCCATCCCAGCACCCTGAGGTCATGACCTGAGTTGAAGGCAGCTGCCCAACTGACTGGGCCAACCAAGTGCCCCAATAGTCTCTCTTTTTGTTAGTTTCTACCTTCTTACCTATTTTATCCACTTCTTGCCCCTCACCTTGGCAAATCATGTATATGTTCTCTGTATCTATGAGTTTGAGTTATTGTGTTTTTTGTTTTCTTCTATTTTGTTTTCTGGTTTGTTTTAGATTCCACATATACATGAACTCATGTGGTATTTGTCTTTCTCTTTCTGATTTATTTCACTTAGTACGCCCCCTTGGCTGTTATGAATTAGGTGGCAATGAATACAGGTACGCATGTATCTTTATGAGTTAGCGATTTCAGTTTCCTTGATTTTAACACCTAGGAGGGGAATTGTTGGATGATATGGTTGTCCTATTTTGAAATTAGTTTTCCTGACGTAATCTGTATCCTCAACGTGAGTCTCGAACTCACGACCCGCAATCAAGAGTCACACACTCTTCTGACTGAGCCAGCCAGGAGCCCCTCACGTTAATTTTTTGAGAAAACTTGATACCATTTCCCATAGTGGTTGCACCCATGACAATCCCAACAACAGAGCTTTCCTCCACATTTTGGTCAACCCGTGTTATTTCTGGTCTTTTTACTACTAGCATTTCTGACGGGTGTCAGGTGCCATCTCTTTGGGTTTTGATTTGCATTTCCCTGGTGATACGTGGTGTTGAACATCTCTTTATGCATTTGTTGGCCATCTGTGTGTTTTCTTTGGAAAAATGTCTATTCTGAAGTCTGCCAATTTTGTAACTCCTATTTGTTTTTGTGTTATCGAGTTGTATGAGTTCTCTAATAATTTAGATATTAAGCCTTTATCAGTTAGGCAGTTTGCAAATATTTTCTCCCACTCAGTATGTTGTCTTTTCACTGTGTTGATAATTGGTGACACTCACAAGGGTCTGCAGTCGGCCCTGTCTGTTTTTCTAAGTCACAGTGTCCTATATGCTCAGAAAGTAGACCCCCAACTACAAAACACATTCCTCTCTAGCCTGACCAGAACTCACATCCAGGTCAGAGCACCTCGAAAACCTGTCACCTCCTGCTCTACCTGGCCAAGAATCAGCCCCCTCCCCTGCACCTTCATGGGCGTGGCTGAAACCCTCTCACATCCTTCAACACCCCTCAAAAGGCCCAGCCTGACAGAAACTCGGGGCTCACATGTCTCTTGGTGTCCGGCCCCTCTCTTTCCTTGGAGAGTGAACCAACTCTGTCCTGCTTGTGGCTCTACTCTTTATACAATTCTTTGCCGCCCGCGGCACCGGCCACCCCAACCCTAACATCAGAATACATTACATCTTTCAAAATTAGAGAAAAATTATACTGGTCGTTAAATCTGTTTAGAGTTTATTCTTTTCTCTTAATTCCCACTTGATCCCTATCGGGGTCTTCATGACTTCCTGCATAAGCATCCAAGAGGTTCCCCAGGGTCTGGCCTTTCTATGCTATCGTTTCTCCTGCATCACCTGGCTCCACCCAGGGCTCCTCCTGGTTGTCATTCCTATAAGACCTCCCTCCCTCTAGCAGGCAGTGCTCTCAACATTGTCCACCAGAGCCCACATCCTGTAACTGCCCTGTAACTACCCTGTGGGAGTAAATAAATACTTTCTGCTCTAGAAAGCCCTGCCTTACCTGCAGAACTGGGGCAGTGACTCTCCATCTAGTCTTTTCCACTGTGCCCACGCAGAAGCCCTCAGCCCCCAGCAGAGGTCCGCGGCACACTGTCATGGTTGCGAGGGGTAGCTCTGCTTTCACCTCCTGGGCCAAGGCTGTGAGGCACACTGTCCAAGTCCTCAACTCTTGAAACCTCACTTTTCTCACCTAGAAAATGGAGAAATTAAGGTCTATGTCATAAGAATGGATGACAATAAAATGGAACAATCTGTGTGACTCAGTGAGAATAGTATGCCTGGTCTACATTAAACAATAAAATAAAGCAACTTGAATCAAACCAGAGCGTAGATCAGATGAGCCTGGGTTCAAGCCTCCACATAGCCAATAGTCATATATCCCCAAGCTAGTTTTTTAACTTCGCAGGTCTCAATTTCCTCACTGAAAAATGGGTGTAGGTGTGATAAATCCATTTATTCCTTTATTCATAGGAACAACACCAGATTGTGTGGTACCATACATCAGGTCCTGGGCCACAAGGTAGGAATGCAAGGACAAGAAAGGAGCACTCCCAGCACTGGGGGCACAGAG